>NC_067402.1:286632607-286772607 GCF_016432865.1 Antechinus flavipes
CGCAGCCTCGCAGGGCTGAGCCCACCCAGAAGGGCCCCCGAGGTCCCCCGAAAGGCCCTCAGAGACACCGGCCAATCCCTCGGTGGGGACAAAGACCTCCAGCCCTGGGTCTTCTCAGCTGAAAATGTGGGGGTTCTTGGGGACCCCTTCAAGCTCTAAATGCCGTAAGGTCACATCAACAAACTCACGCCGGCTTTGTTCTGGGGTCCCAAAAGACCCCCAAAATCAGCTTTCCCGAGACTGAAAGGATGGGCCCATGGGCCCAGATTACAGGAAGCCTGCTGTCCATTGCCCGTCCCGAGGACCCAACCTGAGGTTCTCCCCTCCCCAGCCGTGGACCGCGGCGCCAGAGCTCTGGCTGAAGGGGATCCCGGCGGCCACCTCGTCCCACTGCTCCACTTTACAGATAGGGAAACTGAGGTTCCGTGGAGGAACCGTCTCACCTGAAGTCATACAAGTATCAGGGCTGGGATCTGGAGCCAGGCCCTCTGCCTTATTGAGACTCTCTTCCCCAAAGTAGCCCCAGAGGCCTCCGCCCAGCCCGGGCCCAGATGGTGAAAGCCCGACAGAGAAATCCCCCGACCAGCCGCTATGTGGCCACCATCTTCCCATCACGGCACATAGTAGGTGCTTGCTGAATCCACACCCGCACCCAGCACATAGTAGGTGCTTGCTGAATCCACACCCACATTGGGCACATAGTAGGTGTTTGCTGAATCCACACCCACATTGGGCACATAGTAGGTGCTTGCTGAATCCACACCTGCACCTGGCACATAGTAAGTGCTTGCTGAATCCACATGAAAACACAAAGGATGGGTAGCATGAAGATAGTGGAAATAGCCCCCAATGCGTAGTCTGTGGCTCTGGGGTCAGATGCCAGCTCTGCCACTTACTGTCCCTTCCCGGTTCTAAGCCTCAGTTACCTTCTCTGTGAAATGGCTCAGCCTGCTGACCTTGCCTGGACCTCGGCTCCTTCCTCTGTAAATAATCTCCAAGCTACTTCTCAGCTTGTATCACTTAACCAAGAACTAGGACAGACCCTGGAGAGCTCCCGGAGCCCCCCTCATGTCACAGATGAGGAAGGGTACCCAAGCCCTCCCAGCTCTGAGCCCGGCACTCCAGCCATTATCCCTCTCAAGGGGAGGGGGATGGCCTCTAAGATTTTCCCATCAGCCTCAGCTCTCCCATGAAAGCTCTGGGATGAGAGGCCTTTTTTTTTTTTTTTGCTGAGGCAGTTGGGGTTAAGTGATTTGCCCAATGAGACACAAAGTGTCCGAGGCCAGATTTGAACTCAGGTCCTCCCGACTGCAGGGCTGCTGCTCTCCCCACTGCGCCGCCCAGCTGCCCCCCATCTCTGGGGGTTCTTAATGCGCCCCATCTCCCAGACACCCCTTCTCTGCACCCAAGGCAGGTGACAGAATGGGGGGACAGAGAGGGGGAACCAAGCCGTGGAGGAGGAGGAGGCAAGAGCCTCCCACCCCCCGTCCCCCCGGCCCACCCACCACCCCTGGAGTGTGTGTGAGAGTGTGTATGTGTATGTGACTCAAGAGCTATTCATAGCCGGGCCGAGCCAGCTGCAGCGTCACCGCCAGAAGGGGGCTCATCCTATATTATTATTTTAATTACCATCTGAATTAAAAGTTTGAGCAGTGATCAGCCCACGTAACGAGGGGAAGAGGAGCAGAGAGAAAAATAAAGATCGCAGAAGCGGGGCTGTGCTCAGCGGTCCCCCGGGAGGGTGACAGAGGCGGAAAGGTTACCCAGCCCCGGAAGGACAGACCCCCGTTCACCGTCAGGGACGGACAGATGAGGAAACTGAGGCACTGGGGAGGGGGACGTATCTAGAGTCACAGAGACGGGATCTGAATCGCCTCGTTCCATGCTTAGCATTCCACCCACCAGGCCAGAGTTCTGGGATGGCAGACCTTAGAGAGGCCCATTCTACAGATGGGGAAACTGAGTCTTGGAGAGAAGGGACCCGTTAACAGAGGCAGGTTAGCACCAAGTCCTGTTTCACCATATAGGATCTAGTCCCCCCGGCCCGAGAGAGTGACTGCTCCCAAACGGGGGTCACCGGGCCCCCAAATCAGGGTCATGGCAGTTTGGTCTCCCGCCACTAACTCTCTGAGTGACCCTAGCCAAGTCATTGCTCTTTAACGGGCGCCAAGGCGGGGGCCGGACCGGCTGAGCTCCCAGGCCCGGAGCTCTGACACTGCACACTTCCCCTGGTGAGCTTCAGCTGACAGGGTGGGAGGCGCGGTGGGTGGCGCGGTAGGGAGAGGGGGAGGGGAGTGGGAAGGTGAGCTGGAAGCATGACTCAGTCTTTCTCAGGCTCCACTTCAGATCCTTCCCTTCCCTTCCCCCTCCCAAGAACAAAGCCCCCCAAAGCCCAAATAACCTTGAAGCCGGCTCCCCCCCCCGAATCCTCCCTCCAGCTCCTCCCCACCCCCACACAGCTCCTCCCCAGCCCCCCTTCTAGTCCCCAGATTACCTTCCATTTGCCCTGCACACATCTGCTCTGTACAGTTCTCTGCATCGTCTCCCCCGTTAGAACGTGCGTTCTGCCAGGCCGGGGACCGACGTTTCCTCCCCTTGCATACAGTAAGATTTTAATAGATGCTCGTTGACCGACTCCAATTCCAGGATTCGGACTCCTCGCCCCCTTTGCTACATCCCAGACCCTCAGAAGTTCAGTGCAACTCATCACCAGCTACAGGCAAGGCAGGGGGCTCCAGCCGGGCCATAGAGACAAATGGGGAACAGCCAGCTATAATGACGATGGCCCCCATTCTCTAGGACTTCATAACACTTCCATGGGGCTTTCTTCACAGATGAAAAGTAGGTAATATAAGTATTAGTCTTCCCCCCATTTTACAGATGAGAAAACTGAGACTCCGTGTCATAGGAGGACAAATGGGAAGGATCGTGGGTGTTTAGTCTAGAGAAGACTTAAGGGGGCCATGATAGCTGTCTTTATATGGAAGAGGGGGGTGGACCTCCTTTGGCTCTTGAAGGCAAGCGGGAAAAGCAGGAAGTAGTTGCAAAGTGACCAATTTAGATTTGTGATCAGGAAAAAGTTCCTCACTATCAGAAACTTGATCCAACATGGGGTAGGTTATTCCAAGAGGTGATGGGTAGGTCATCCCAGGATTTGGTAGCTGGGATATCCCAAAAGATTGTAGGTGGGTTACCCCAAGAGGTGGTAGATGGACTATCCCAAAAGGTTGTAGGTAGATTATCCCAAGAGGTAGCGGAGGGGCTATCCCAGGAGGTGGTAGGTGGGCTATCCCAAAAGGTTGTTGGTAGGCTACTCAGGAGGTGGTGGGTGAACTATCCCGAGAGATGGTAGGTAGGCTATCCCAAAAGGTTGTAGGTGGGCTATCCCAAGAGGTAGTGGATGGGCTATCTCAAGAGATGGTAAGTAAACAATCCCAGAAGGTGGTAGGTGGGCTATCCCAAGAGGTAGTGGATGGGCTATCCCAAGAGATGGTAGTTAGACTATCCTAAAAGGTTGTAGATGGGCTATCCCAAGAGGTGGTAGATGGACTATCCCAAAAGGTTGTTGGTAGGCTACTCAGGAGGTGGTGGGTGAACTATCCCAAGAGATGGTAGGTAGGCTATCCCAAAAGGTTGTAGGTGGGCTATCCCAAGAGGTAGTGGATGGGCTATCCCAAGAGATGGTAAGTAAACAATCCCAGAAGGTGGTAGGTGGGCTATCCCAAGGGGTAGTGGATGGGCTATCCCAAGAGATGGTAAGTAAACAATCCCAGAAGGTGGTAGGTGGGCTATCCCAAGAGGTAGTGGATGGGCTATCCCAAGAGATGGTAGTTAGACTATCCTAAAAGGTTGTAGGTGGGCTATCCCAAGAGGTAGTGGATGGGCTATCCCAAGAGATGGTGGGTGGGCTATCCCAAGAGATAGTAGGTAAACTATCCCAGAAGGTGGTAGGTAGGCTATCCCCAAAGGTTGTAGGTTGACTATCCCAAGAGGTAGTGGATGGGCTATCCCAAGAGATGGTGGGTGGGCTATCCCAAGAGATGGTGGGTGGGCTATCCCAAGAGATAGTAGGTAAACTATCCCAGAAAGTGGTAGGTAGGCTATCCCCAAAGGTTGTAGGTTGACTATCCCAAGAGGTAGTGGATGGGCTATTCCAGCAAGTGGTAGATGAGTTATCCCAAGAGGTTCCCTTTCCTTGGAGGTCTCTAGGCAGAGGCTGGAAAACCACTTGTCAGGAATATTATAGTGGGGGTTCCTTCTGAATGCAGGTTGAGCGAGTGCTGAGGTCCCAAAATCTGTGATTCTATGAAGCTCAGAAAAGGACTATATAACTTGCCTGAGCTCACTCAGCTACTGTCAGGACGGGGATTCAAACCCTGGTCTCTGATTCAGCATTCTTTCCTATGATCCAATGATTTCATTAACCCATAATCCCCTGCCTCAAATCTTGTTCCTCTATCCAAGGGCATTCAACCCTCTCACTGATAAAGACCCAGGCCTTCTGGGGACAAGGAAGGGGCCTTAGAAATACAACTGTCCTCCAATCACATAAAGCCAGAGCTGGAAAGCCATGTCATGTTGTGAAAATGGAGAAGATATTGGGATTAAAGAACCTGGGTTTGAATGTCCTTTCTTTCTAACGTGTCTTGTTCACTGAGGCCCTGGGCAGGTCACTGCTGTTCCTTGGGCCTGGGGCCCAAACTAGATGACCTCCATCCGACTCTACAGCTTTGATTTCCCGTAATCCACTCATTTTATACATAAAGAAACAAAAGCCCAGCTCCTCATGTCAATGGCAAGACTGGATGAGGGGTCAGGTTGCTAGAGTTCCCGGCTCAGTGTTCTTTGTTGTGATAGGGATTGTTGTACCGTATTATGAAAATGCTACTTTTAGTCTATAAATTAAAATAACATGTAAAATAAAATAACATTAAAAATAAGTTTTTTTAATTTTTTAAAAGAAGCCAACAATCATTGTAGATGAAAAATAAGAAAGAGGGAGGGAAAAGAGAAAGACAGATAGATGGAGAGAAGAAGAAACTGAAAGAGAAAGAGGAGGGAAGAGAGAGATAGAGGAAAAGGGAAGGGAAGGAAGTGGAGGAGGAGAGGAGAGGTTAGAAGGATGGAGGAGGTGACACTAGAGAGGAGGGAGCTCTGAGGTCTCTGGGAAGAGGGTCACTCAGCAGCTAAGCCCAGCTCGGTCTCCTTTGCCCATGTCTGTTCCCAAGGGCAAGAGGTTAAGTCCAGGAACTGTAAAAAAGCTGCTGAGCCATTGGTTTTACCATGTGACTATGGCTGGAGGCTGGACCAGGGTGGAAGGGCCAGACTCCCCTCTAACTCCCCTTTTCTTGAACCGAACGAGGGTGGGCACTGGCACTCAGATTTGAATTCCACAGTGCTCCCCACCCCCCAATCCTTGATGTAGGTGAGGTAGCCCCCCATGGCGGCTAAGTAACTGAACCAGAGCATATCCTCATTTCAGCTCCTTGCCTAAATCCCCTAAACCTATGGGTCCTTGACCTTTTTTTAGAGATGGAGGGGACACTGGGGGATGATGATACTTGCCCTCACCACCTCATGAAGTTGTGAACTTTAAGGTACCGTAGAAATGCATGTAAAGAATATAAAAAAGAATTTAAAAAAGAAAAGAATAAAAATAAAAAAAACTCCAACCCTTTTGTAAAAACGAGGGGACTGAATGAGATGGTCTCCGAGGGCCCTTCCGGCTCAAAATCCTAAGTCTCTCTTCCTCTATTATCAACTTGTCAAATAGATCCATTGAAGAAGAGCATCCTAAAGATCCCTCTCGGTTCAAGTATTCTGGGACTCCGGTATCCATCAGGGGAAGTAGACATTGACCAGGAAACCAGAAGGTTTCCTAGAGTCAGGAAGACCTGAATTCAAATTCAGCCTCAGATATTTACTCCCTGTGGGATCCTGGGCAAGTGAGTCATTACCTCTCTGCCTGCCTCAGTTTCCTCCTCTGTCAAATGGCACCTCCCTCCCAGGATTGCTGTGAGAATCAAATGAGATAATACTCTTAACACGTGGAAAGCTCTCTAAGTCCTATGGGAATTACAGTTATCGAGCATGGTGATGAAGAAGGGGTCATAAGATCATAGATTTAAAAAAAAAAAAAGACCTCTTGGGAAATCCCCTAGACTCTGGTTTAGGAAAAGGTTGAGTGCTTCGTCCGATGTCTGAGGTGCTCCTCAGCTCAGTTCACTACCCTCTGCAAGTGGGGCGCACGACATACACTGCCAGGCTACCTCATGACATGGCTGGTCTTGATGAAAGGCTTTTTTTTCCTTTATTTTTTAAATTAAAGTTTTATTTTTATCATTTCCTTGATGCTTTTTTCCTTTTGTTGCTTTTTTTTTTTTTTTTTAATATTTGTAACAAGGGATGGCTATTCTGGGAGGAAAGAACTATTGTTGTTGTCATTATTATTGTCCTGTGTGTACTTCCCAGGGGATCCCAGGATAGGAATGAGGGAGCAACCCAATAAGTGCCCCCCCAAAGTCTACCTTTAAGATCAGGGGGACTCCTGGGTTTTTTTTTTTTTTGAGACCAGGATGGGAATTTGACTTGGGAGACACAGCATGTCTCAGAGCTTGTGCCTGGGAGCAGAGATGCTTTAGAGGAGCCTTTCTGGGCTCTTAAGTGGATCCCCTGATGTTATAACCCAACAGTCTTAGGGCCCAACCTCCCAAAGCAGGTCCCTAACAAGTGGTCATGGATTCAAATGATCAAGCATTTATTAAGCACTTATTGTTTGCCAGCCCGTTCTATCCGCCGGAGCCTGATTTGCTATTGTTTCTTTGACCGGACCCATGATTTCCTTGCTGAAGAAAGCCCCCTCTAAGACATCCTGGCACATGTTGTACAATTAACAACCAGGGCAATAACCATGCCAGGGACACTGAGAAATTAAGTGATTTACCTATAGGGATGGGATTTGGCCTGCCTCCCAGACAAAGACAAACCTCGTGAAACTCACATTCTATCGGAAGATTGAAATATACATTCAACGCCTACTTGAATACTTTCAGTGATGGGGAGCTCACTACCTTAAAAGGGGCAGTATGGCCCAGCGGAGGAAGCAATCATCTGGGTTTGAGCCCTGCCTCAGGCACTTATAGCTACAGCCTCCAGGGAAAATCATTTGCTCTAAGTTTCCTGATCAAGTAAAGGGGATAATAACAGCTATTCTGAGAATCAAAGAGGTTGGGATTTTGCTCCCGGATGTCCCACTGCCCAATGTCCATCCTCCCAAACTCATTGGCCTTGGGCTCCGAGAATGAATGTGGTGGAGGGAAAAGCTTGAAAGATTGGGCCTCGGGGGACCCGAGTTCAAATCTCTCCTCTAATACTTCCTACCTGTGTGACCCCAGCCTCAGTTTACCCTTTTGTAAAAATTTGGGGATTGAACTAGATGGCCTCCGAGGGTCCTGCCAGCTCAAAATCCTAAATCCCTCTTTCTCTATTTCCAACTGTCAAATAGATCCATTGAGGAAGAGCATCCTAAAGCTCTCTCTCGATTCAAGTATTCTGAGACTCCAGTGTCTATCGGGGGAAGTAGACACTGACCAGGGGCAGCTTCCACCGGGTCAATGGCTGATTATCACCACTATTCCATCTCCCAGCGGGATGAGGGGTAAAAGGAAGGTCTGGTAGCCCAGATGGGCTTAATTTTCATTGCCTTTTACCTCTCTGGGTATTTCCAGTGCTTAGTGCACGTGGTCAGTCATTTTTTTCAGTCATTTCTGGTTTTAATTAGCAAGGAAACCGAAAAAGTTTGGCCCTTTCCTTCTCAGCCCATTTTACAGATGACAAAACTGTGGCAAACAGGGTGAAGTGACTTGCCCAGGGTCACACAGTTAGTAAGTGTCTGAGGCTGGATTTGAACTCAGGAAGATGAGGCTTTCTGATCCCACGCCCGGAGCTCTGGACACCGCAGCGCCACCTAGCTAGCCACTCTTAGCATACACTAAGCGTTTAATAAATGCTTGTTAATTTGTGAGGGCATTGAAATGTGGGTGTGTGAGCACTCAACGAATCATCTCAGGATCCTAGAAGGAAGCTCAAAAGCCATCCCATCAGTGCCTTTATTTGCCACATGAGGAAACTGAGATGAAGCATACGAGGCAGAATTTGAACACAGATTCTCAGACTCTAGAGTCCCGGCTCTTTCCACACTACTTCCCGTATACCCTCCAGAAATGGGAGTCATTGCCACGATTATAAATGCATTTATCCTTACCCTGCCTCCTACTCCTCCAGGACCTTCCTCATCCCCTCCTACCTCTGGGACCAGTGTGTGTAGCATGGAGATTGATCATTGGTCTGATCTGCCCTCACATATACTAATAAGGAGATGGGCTTCTTTGGACCTCAGTTTTCCCATCTGTAAAATGGGCGTCATAGCAGTACCTGCCTCACGTTGTGCGGATCAGATGAAAGAATGGCTGGAAAGGTTCTAATTGTCCACGTTGGTCCTTCCTTCCTTTTTGTTTTACTTTGTACTTAACCGTTTACAAAAAGGTCGACATGGCCCACGATGTCCTCAGTGGGTTGAATTAACCCACACACACACACACACACACACAGTAGAATACAGATGATGTTAATATGTGATTTTCTAAAAAATAAAAATTGGGGCAGCTCGGTGGTGCACCCTGAAGTCAGGAGGACATGAGTTCAAATCTGACCTCAGACACTTAACATTTTCTGGCTGTGTGACCCTGGGCAAGTCACTTAACCCCAATTGCCTCAGCAAAAATACATAAATAATAAATGAATGAATGAATAAAAATAAAAAAGTGACTTTCTCAGTGGCTACACTGCCTGCAGGGATCCTTCCGGAGGGATTTAGCGGCCTTCTTTCTCCTTCAGTTTGACATTACCGGTCATCAAGCAGCTCCCAGGAGAACACAGGCCCCCTGCGGGCAAAGACCCTTCTGTTTTATTGCACTTGTGTCCCCGTGCCCAACTCAGCGCGATGGCAATGGTGACGAAGGTGGCAGGAGCGGCGAGGGGGAAAGGGTGGCAGTGGCGCTGACGATGGCATGCCGGGAGTCGATGGGCCAGCTCCAGAACTCACTAAACTTCCAGGAACACCCCGGGGCAAGACACGATATTCCCTGGGCTAGAACCTCTGGGGCGGACAGCTCCCAGAGGGAGAAATCATTTTCCCAAGGAAGGATTTTGTTCCCTGAGCATCCTCCTGTCAGAAGCAAAGAGCAGACTTTTCAGAGCATCCCCAATGCTCCCATTTCACAGATAAGAAGACTGAGCCCCGGAGAGGGAGAGCGATTGGCCCTGAGCACCCCCCCCGTCAGAAGCGTGGAGCAGACTTTTGAGAGCGTCTCCAGGGCTCCCATTTCACAGATAAGAAGACTGAGCCCCGGAGAGGGGAGCGACTGGCACACATAAGGCAGACAGCAGACTAGGACTGGAGCCAGAGCTCTTTCTCCAGCCCTACGCCCCGGCTCCCCGCGGTGGGGCTGAGGGAAGCGGGTCTCAGTGGGGAAGCGCTGACTCTCCTCCCTTCCCTGCCGAGCCCCGCAGCCTCACCTGGCGGTCGGGGGGAGGGGGGGATCGCAGTCAGCCCCGGGTCTAAGAATAGAACCCGAGAGCTCTGCCTCCCCAGCCTCTAGGCTCTGCCCCTGGCCACCCACCCAACCCTCCCAGCCCGGGGAAAGAAGGAGGCCGGGAGCATGAGCAAGCTCTGGAGAGAGAGTATTAATAGCTCCCATCTCTGCCACCCTTCAAAGTTTCCAAGTGGCTTTCCTCCCAGGCGCCCCGAGAGGCAGGCGGGTGGCAGAAATCCCAACGGGCCCATTTCACAGATGAGAACGCTGAGGCCCAAAGGATCGGCCCGCCTTGGCTGCCTCCCCAGGACGGGAGGTTCCACCCCCTGGCTCGGCGTGCGTTTGTACAAGAGACAAGTCAGAGGGATCGGCCCCTTCCTTCTCCCCCTTTCTCTCCCCCCCCACTCCCCCTTGGAAATGGTGATGTAATGTGCTCGGTCCCGGTGCCAATCTCCGAGAAGAGACGACAGATTGCGTGAGCCAAATTTGGCATCCAAGGGGGAGAGGCACGAAAAATGGAGATGTGGAGGAGAAGAGAGGGGTGCTGGAAGCTGGGAGAAGTCGGGAGCCCGGGAGCCCGGCGGCGGGCGAGGCGGCTCCCCCGGGGCCCCGGCCCCCGGCCCTCCCCGCCTCCTTCCCCAGCCGCTCCCAGCAGCACCCTCTCCCAGAGCCCACCTGCTTCTCGAGCCAGCCCCGAGCCTTCCCTCCCTTCCTTCCCTCTTCCCAGCTCCTTCTCCGGGCTGCCGCTCCAAACTCCAGCCCGCCCGCCCCCCCTCCGTCCCTCACCCCACCCCCACCCAGCCCTCCCTTCCCAGGCGCTGACATTGAACGGCTGCTGCCTCCTAGACACGATGTCACGGAGGTAACATGTCCCTGTGACTCAGGCGTCCCAGTGCAGGGTCGCTTCCCCCTCAACACCCGCCGGGGCCGGGTCGGTCTCTCCTCCCGCCCCTCCAGGGGCCAAATCAGGAACGCGGCCCTTTAAGCCCGGCTCTTCCCCCCTCACCAGCCCCCCTTCCAAGAGATGGCTCTGGGGGACCTGAGACATCACCCCAAAGGGGCGCGGCCTTTCACACAACGCTGAAAGCTATCCGTGTGCACTATCGTGACCAGCATACAGTCGGCACTTAATAAATGCTCATCGATTAACTTTATGCAGGGGATCACGAAAGGGCCCCCCGATGGCCTCCTCTCTTCCTTCACTCCCAGAGGATCATCTGAGTCCCTTTACTATCTATGTGACCCTGAGAAAATCACCTAAGCTACCGGAGCCTCAGTTTCTTCATCTGAGAAACGAAGAGGTCGGATGAGCTGCCTCCGAGACCCCTTCGAGTTCGAGCACTAGGATCCCTTGATTTTCCATCAAAGGGTCCATCTCAGTGTCTTCTCCGGCCCCGAGATCTCCCCCAGAAGTCGGCCGCTTCCTCCCGTCGGGTCAGGGACCCCGCATGGGGCGACGGTAGCCACATCCCAGCGCCGCCATCTGGGGAGACGGCCGAGGGACCCGCTCCTCCCGGCCCCCCAAACACCGGGATCCCGAGACTTAATGCAGACACCCTCAAACCCCCAGCTAATCCAATCGCTCGATTTTACAAGAAAGGAAACTGAGGCCCACGGTGTGAACTCGCTTCCCGGAGGTCACACGACTAAAGGAGGAAGGAGGGAATCCAGGTCCAGGTCATTCCCCGGTGGCCAATCCTCAGCCCTAATTAAGCTAGAGAGCTGTTCGGATCCAGAGCCCCTCCCGGCCCAGTCGGACGCAGATGGGCTTCTTCTGCTTCCTTAACCCACGGCCCCGTCTGAATTGCAGACCCATTTCGGAGATGAAAGCCCCCTCCCTAATCGCAGAGACCCACCGGCCATCCTCCTAGGAACGGAGAGCAGCGAGAGGCCAGGAGCTGGGGCATCGAACGTTGGAACCAGGGGAAAGCTCGGGTCCGACTCCTCATTATTTGAGAAAGGACATAGAGTCAGAGAGCTGGAGCCGTTCGGTCAAGGTCACCGAGCCAGCCAATGGCAAAGCAAGGTCTCCGAGTCAGGCCTTGCGAATGGGAGGGAGGCAGTCCCTCTCTCTGCTGCCCCTGCGGTCACACAGTCGTGGTGAGGTCTCTGGTCACCCTCGGGACGGCATTTTCGGAGGAGCAGATGGGAAAAAGTCGGTTTCCCCAGGCCGACCTCCAGGCCCGCCTCGGTGGAGTCGGTCCTGCTCCCTCCGAGCAACAGGTCTGACATTAACTGTCTGTGTGACCTTGAGCAAGTAATTTTACTTAGAGGACCTTCCAGAGCTACATCTAAGGCTCCTCCCTCTCCCAGACCTCAGTTTTCCTACCTGAAAAATGGGGGGGGGGGGGAGAGGGGACTCCTTTAGCTACCCAGCTAACTGATCTCTCCCACATCCATCCCCTCAGCACATGGGGCAGGGAGAGAAAAGAGAAGGGTCAGGATGGGGGCAGTTAGTTGGGGGGCTATTCTACTGGTCAGTAAGGTCAAAGAGAGGACTCTGGGCCCCGGAAAAGGCTCCTGAGCAGTCAAGAGGCTGAAAATCCTAAGACACTTCACAGAACACCTGGTCCAACCCCCTTTTTTATAGATGGGGAAACTGAGGGCCCAGACAGGGCTGAGAGCTGCCGAAGGTCACCGAGGTGCCAAGCGTCAGATCCGGGATAGGGATGCAGGGTCTAACCAGGACCACCACCCACCCCCTCCCTGCTGCCTCTAGTAGCCTATCAGTCTTCACGCTCAGACACTGACCTCCCTCTTCCTCCTCTTCCCACCTCCTCCCGATCAGGCCGGGAGTGACTCTCTCCAGTGGGGGGGGTCGGTTCAGGCAAAGTCGGGAGGTCCATTCCCTGGGGAGGGGAGAGCCGGGTTCAAATCTGAGCTGTGAACCATTTGGTCACTTATTTCATCCGGGAGCCTCGATTTTCCCCACCTTGAAAGTGGGAACAAGTCCCATCGCCACTCCCCAGCTCCCGGGGTCGTCCGGGAGGTTTTGTAAACCCCAAAGTAGCAGAGAAAAATGACAGGTAAGAGGAGGGAGGATGGGGGCTCCCTGCGTGGTTGTGCACCTCATGTGACCTGAGCCGAGGCTGGCAATTCTGGCTGACAACCGAACTCGAGTCCACCGAGTTCCGAGCGCCCTGGGGTGGGGACGCAGCCCCGTCCGGGGACGCGGGCGCTCGGGGACGGGGAAAGCAACAGGAGCCGGGGCAAGGACACGGTCGTCGAGGTCTGTCCGCCCCACCGCGAGCCCCCGCTCGACCCCCGACGCCCCCGGACGGGAAAGGCGGCGAGCAGAGGAGGCGGTCACGGGGCAGCTTCGGAGCGGGGAGTGCACCCAGCTTGCTCCGGGCTGGGGAAGGGAGGGAGGGAGCTAGCGGGGGAAAGGTGGGGGGCTAGGGGAGCACCCCCCTCTGCCCCGTCCGCGGGCCCAGCAGGAGCCCCGCGCCGAGCCGGGGAGCGCGCGGAGGGAGGCGCCCTTACCTAGGGGGGGTTGGAGTTTCCCAGCGTAACCTCTGGAGGAAACAGCTCCAGACTGAAGGCCGGCGGTGGGTGCTACATCCCACGGAGAAATCCGTCCCTCCGGCCGGGCCTGGATCCGTGCTGGCGGAGGGAGGCGAGGGCCGCAGGCCGGGGAGGAGGGTGGCTTCGATCTCCCCCCTCCCCCAAACTTGTCCCGCCCGGCGGGGCGCGAGCTCCCGTTCGGGGGTCTCCCCAGCGCTCAGCTCGCCCCGGCTCTCCCCTCCGCCCGGCCCTCGCAGACCGGGGCCCCCTAACTTTGGCGCCTGCCCCGGGCCTGGGCTCCTCGCTCCCCTGGCCTCCGGCTCCTCAGCATCTTCTGCCGCCCCGAGGGGCTGCTCCCCGACGGCCCTCGGGCTGCGCAGCCAACAGCTGTCCGCGGCCCGCACGCCTCCGGGCTCGCAGCCGCCGCTTCTCGCTCCCCTGCCTGCCTGCCTGCTCCCGCTCACACTTGCCTCTCTTCTCCAAGCTTTTTTTTCCTTCCCCACCAACCCCCCTCCCCGGTTGTTCTCTCTGTCACTCTGCGTGGATCCCTCCCTCCTCTCTGTCTCCCTCTCTTTCCTCGGTTCCTCTACCTTTCCCCCTCTCTCCCTCTCTCCGTCTCACTCCATCTCTCCCCCACTCTGAGCTCCCTCTCTCTCTTCTCCTCCCCTCCCTCTCTTTGCCTGGGTCCTCCTCCCTCCCCTTCCTGTAGCTGTCTCTGTCTCCCTCACCTTCTCTCGTTCTCTGTCTCACTCCTTCTTTCCCCTGTCTTTTTTAAGCTCTTCTCTGAATCCCGGCTCCCCTTCCTGCGCCCGTGCCACCGTCTGCCTGCCTGTCCCCCCTTGCTTCCCCCGTTTCCCCCTCTCTTCCCTTGCCTCCTCGCGCTCTCCCACTTTTCTCTGTCCTTCCTTTCTGCGTCTCTCCCTCTCCCTCTCTCTCTCCTCGCCCTGCCCCTGCCCTCCTCCTCTCCACGCCCCGGGGGCGGCTCTGCAAGCTCCGCTCCGTCGGCCGCCCCCCGAAGTCTTCGACTCCGAGAGCCCGCAGACAGCTCCGCTAAGCCCCGGGCTCCCGGCCCCCCGCAGGGCACGTGACCCCCACGCCGCGCACCCCTTCCCTCCCTGCCGGCCGCCGGAGACGCTCCGGCCCCGACGCTGCCGGCCGGCGGTGGGCGGGAGAGGCCAGCCGAGCACCCCGGACGGCCGCTGCACGTGGAGAGGGGCGAGGCGAGGCGGCCGCGGCCGGCGGCCCGGGGCCTGGGGGCTGGGGGGAACTTCTCCGCCGGCTCCGGCTCCGGCTCCGGCTCCCCGGGATCCAGTCCGGGCTTTGCGCCTCAGCCCCAGGAGAGCTCCTCCCAGGACCCGCTCCAGAGGGGATCGGGAGAAACTCCAGGTCTTCTCCTTTCCGCGGGGGCAGGTGGGGAGCAGGGGTGCGAGCTTTGCACGTCCCCTCCAGGGTCCCGGGCCGCGGACGGAGCCGTCCCCTCGGCGACGGAGCTCGAGTCCGGGGACCCGGATCCAAAGCCCAGTTCTCCCCTCCTTGTGTGGTCCGGGGCAAACCGTTAACACCTGTGCCTCAGTTTCTCTCTAAAAAGGGTGGGTTCAACTAGACCAGGCGATCCCAGCTCGCTGCCAGAGCCCGGGCCCGTGAGGACCTCTGCCCTGCCCCTTTCCTTCCATAGCTGATCAGATTTGGGAAGATGAGACACTACAGACTGTTGAATTCATTTTACAGACCAAGAAACTGAGACCCAGAGAGGGGAAGTCCAGGGAGTCACGGGAAGAGTCAGGTCCCCGGCCTCCAGGAGGCTTATTCTTCCCACTGCTTCCCATGGCAAGAGGGGTCTCCCAGGCCGTGGCAGGCCCTCCGTCTCCCGGAGGGACTGAGCCCCAGAGAAGGGCAATTGTTCAAGGTCAGTCGGCATTAGGAAGCCAAGCCTAGTTCTCCCGACTGCCCCACTGCCCCATGGGGCCCCCCTACAGGGTGAGGAGAGGGGGACATCCGGAGGCCCACGAGCAGCCGAAACTGGCTCAGCTGCAGGACCCCAGAATGGAGGTTACGGCTCTTACTTCCCAGTCACCCACTCCGGGCAATCCTCCAGCCCACTACTGCCTCTTGTGACCCCCAACTCCCAGGCTTCTAGCCCCCAGCCATCCTGGCCAGATCTTACACACACACACACACACACACACACACACAGCCCTCGAATCCCAACTCATCCGCCGGACTACCTTAGCCCAGCCTCGGGGCTCTAGAGGCCGGACTTCAGAGACCCATCCCCTTTTTACAGAGGGGGAAACTGAGGCAGAGAGTTGGAAGGAAGCTCCTAGGCCACCTAATCCACTCTCATTTTATACAGAGGAGGAAACGACACAATAAAGTGACTTTTTTGGAGCTGGAAGATGACCAGTTCTATTTCAATTCAATAAATGTTTGTTTAACCCTTCCTGTATAGGGCCTCTAGACTCAAGCCCTTAATAGAGTTAGAAATAAACTCGCAGCTAATTATGTCAGAGGCAAAGGTTGGGGATGAGGGGATCCTAGAGCTGGAGCTGGGAGAGATCACAGAGGCCATGGAATCCAACCTCTTCTTTTTACATTTAGGGAAACTGAGGCCTGGGGATATGAAGGGATTTGCTCAAGGTTGCACAAGGGTAGAGGAAAAATGAAACAGAATGGCCAGAGTTTTCCAAGGTAAAGGGGAACAGGAGGGCTTCATGGAGAAAGTGACTGGTGAGATTTGGGCAGGAACTATATCCTGGCCCTTCTTAGCACCAGGATAGGCAGGATCACTTGTACGATCTTCCAGTCTTCTTGTTTCTGTGGAGGCTGCCTCCCCTCCCCCCCTCGGTGGAAGGACAGGGTCACATGCCTCAAACTCAGCCCTGGTACCAAAAGGCTGAATAAGAGAGCAAGGGCAAGTCACTTCCCTCTGGATCTAATTTTCTCCCCTGGAAGAAAAAGAGAATTGGACTAGATGCCCTTTAAAGTCCCTCCCACCTTTAAATCTGGCATCCCCTGTAATTGAGGAAAGGCAAGATCCTCACTACAGCAGCCACTTCTAGGGAAATTGCCTTTTCATATTCTTCAACAATCATCAGTGGATACATTTTAACATACAAAGTAAAGAGGATTGTATATTAAATGGAAATTCCCATTCCGTATTTTTATAGATTAATTTTATGGTATAATACAATTCATAAGAAGAAGCAAAATTGCCCCGTTTATGTCTGGAGCTTCATGAAATCAATTGTTATCCATATATTTTCTTTTTCATTGCCTAGATTTCCCACCTATTCTTGCCTCATCCCTCCTGGAGAGCAATCGCTCACAACAAAGAAAATTTTTTTTTAAAGAAAAAAGTAGGAGGGGAAAAAAGTCAGAAAAACGATCAACACATAAAAAAATAATCTAACGTTCTAATCAGGGTTCCACACTCATAGACCTGGACTCTGCAAAGGAGCAGGGGGATCTTTTCATCTCTATTCTTTGGAGTCAGAAAAAAATAATCTTTCTAATCAGGGTTCTGCACTCATAGACCTGGACTCTGCAAAGGAGCAGGGGGATTTTTAAAATCTGTATTCTTTAGAGTCAGAAAAAAATAATCTAACATTCTAATCAGGGTTCCACAGTCTTAGATCTAGAATCTGCAAAGAAGCAGAGGGATCTTTTTATCTGTATTCTTTGGAGTTAGAAAAAAAAATCTAACGTTCTAATCAGGGTTCCACACTCATAGACCTGGACTCTGCAAAGGAGCAGGAGGATCTTTTCATCTCTATTCTTTGGAGTCAGAAAAAAATAATCTTTCTAATCAGGGTTCCACACTCATAGACCTGGACTCTGCAAAGGAGCAGGGGGATTTTTTAAATCTGTATTCTTTAGAGTCAGAAAAAAATAATCTAAAGTTCTAATCAGAGTTCCACAGTCATAGATCTAGAATCTGCAAAGAAGCAGACGGATCTTTTCATCTGTATTCTTTGGAGTTAGAAAAAAAAATCTAACGTTCTAATCAGGGTTCCACACTCATAGACTTGAACTCTGCAAAGGAGCAGGGGGATCTTTTCATCTCTATTCTTTAGAGTCAGAAAAAAATAATCTAACGTTCTAATCAGGGTTCCACACTCATAGACCTGACTCTGAATCTGTACTCTTGGAGTCAGATTTGTTCATCCCGATTTCCCAGCATTCATTTTTAATTGATTTGTAGTTATTCTGGCCGAATGGTTGTGGTGCTCGTATCCGGTGTTTCTCTGACTTTACTGACTTCACCCTGCATCCGTTCAGGGAAGTCTTCCCAGAATTCTATGTTCATCACATCCCTCAATCTCTACAGCACAATAATCCTATTCCATTGCAATCGTGAACCATAACATTAGCCTTTTCTTTACTGATGGCCATCAGATTTGTCCATCTGGGAGATTTTTAGTAAGAGATGGATTTCTGTTTGGAGTGTTCCGAGTACTCGAATGAGCACTTACTAGGAGCCAAGCCCTGTGCTAAACTCTGGGAATTGATTCATCCTAGTCTGGAGATAAAAGGATGTTGGTCCCTGTGGTCTTTTAAGGCTTTTTGTTAGGGAAGCAGCTGGGTTTTACTGCAAAAGGTCTAGATTAGGAATCAGAGGTTCTAGATCTGAGTGCCAGTTCTGCTATTCAAAAAAATAGCCTGTGTGATCTTGGGCAATCAGAAGGGACATGTACTGAGATAAAGTGCTGGACTCTGAGGCTGGATTCATCTCCTGCCTCAGATACTTATTTAATGTGTGACCCTACTGGGGCCTCAGTTCTCTAATCTATAAAATGGGAATATGAATAGCACCCATCTCATTATTGCCATCAAAGGCTGTTAGGATCTTTCTGGACCTCAGTCTCCCCATCTATATAATGAAGGTGGAAATGAGAAGATCTCAAAAGGAGGTAGCAGTGGATGGAAGAGAGATAGTGGGAGGGGAGCACCTCTAGTACCTGTCTTTGGACAGAGAGAAGAGGGAGGGAGGAGTGAGCAGACCCAGGAGCGAGGGGCTCAAGGTTCCGTCTCTGAGGTCCAACTCTGAATTTCTCACAGAGGTCCCACTGAAATATCGGTCACTGTGATCTGGCCCGCGGAGGAATCCATGCCTCAGATGCTAACTCTCTGACCAGGGGCAGGAGCCAAGCATCGCTCACCTGGATCACCACATGCACTCTGGGATATGTTGTCATGAAGCCCGCTGTCCTTGGTGCTACCTGGAGACAAAGGATTTTCAAGGGAAAGCATTGGGGACAAAGAATATTGCAGAAGAAACAGTCCAAAGGCCAGCTACTGGTCTGGATCCACGTCAAGAATATTTGCTGAGAATAAAATCATGGAAACTCAAATCTAGAAAGCTGATGTTCAGAAGGATCTCAGGAGAGGTTATATTAGGATTGGGAGACAGGACCTTAGAACAGGGGATGTCAGAGCTGGGAAGGAGCTCAGGAAAGGAAATGTCAGAGCTGGGAGGGAGCTTAGAACAGGGGATGTCAGGGCTGGGAGGGAGCTTAGAACAGGGGATGTCAGACCTGGGAAAGGACCTTAGAACAGGGGATGTCAGAGCTGGGAGGGAGTTTAGAACAGGGGATGTCAGACCTAGGAAAGGACCTTAGAACAGGGGATGTCAGAGCTGGGAGGGAGTTTAGAACAGGGGATGTCAGACCTGGGAAAGGACCTTAGAACAGGGGATGTCAGAGCTGGGAGGGAGTTTAGAACAGGGGATGTCAGACCTGGGAAAGGACCTTAGAACAGGGGATGTCAGAGCTGGGAGGAAGTTTAGAACAGGGGATGTCAGACCTGGGAAAGGACCTTAGAACAGGGGATGTCAGAGCTGGGAGGGAGTTTAGAACAGGGGATGTCAGACCTAGGAAAGGACCTTAGAACAGGGGATGTCGGAGCTGGGAAGGAGCTTAGGAAAGGAAATGTCAGAGCTGGGAGGGAGCTTAGAACAGGGGATGTCAGGGCTGGAAGGGGACTTAGAACAGGGGGTGTCAGAGTTGAGAGGGGGCTTAGAACAGGGGGTGTCAGAGCTGGGAGGGAGCTTAGAACAGGGGGTGTCAGGGCTGGGAGGGATCTTAGAACAGGCGGTGTCAAAGTTGGACAGGAATCTTAGAATAGAGAATGTCAGAAATGAAAGGGACCTTAAAACATGTAATGTCAGACCTTGGAACAGGGAATCACAGAACTAAGAGAAAACTTGAAAATCATTCCAACATCCAAGTTTTACAGAAAAGGAAACTGAGGCCCAGAAACTTCACCTTGCCAAGGGCAGAGTAAATTAGTGGAAGAGGCAGGGAGGTAACCCAAGGGGGCTTCTTCCCGCATTTCCCCCTCTGCCTGGGCTCACATACAGTCCCTGTCCCTACTCTTTATGAGGTTATAAGAGAATGCCATTAGCCTGCATGGGTCTCTAGCCCTTTTTTATTTTCTAGCCGGGACAAAGGTCCTGGGCGAGTATCACTGGTACTCCCCAAGATCTCAGGGCAGGAAACATGAGCCAAGATTTAAAAGCACTGAATTGGAGGTCTTGGGTGGGAATCCTGACCTTGCCAGCTGTGTGGCTGTGGAGGAAATCTAAATGTCTCTGGGCTTCCGGGTCCTTGCCGGGAACGGTGGCGGAGTTCGGCCATCATTCAATGTCCCTTTCCGGCTTTAAACCCAGGAATCCTGGCAGCCAAGACGGCCTCCCCGGGCTCCCGGGAGGGGAAGGGCTCGGCGAGGGATTGGGGGCCTTCGGCCCAAGGATCCCCTCCCACCGCAGCTGCCGGCCCCACTGGAAGGCCTAGCCGGCTGCTTCTCCCCTGGCCACGGAGCCAGGTTTCCCCGGCTGGGGGCGTTGGTGGGGAATCTCATCCCCCCTCCCCTCCCTCCCTCCCAGACCCAGGCCCCCAGCTCTCTGTAGTCACCAGGGTGGAATATTTTAGCACCTATAGAAAAGCCACCACAGACGGCGGTGGCAGCTGTTGCTAAGGAGACGCGCCCAAAAATAGCCCCCCTCCGCCAACCTTTCCTGCTGCTGCTCCTGCTGTGGGAGGGAGTGGTGAGGGGGAGTGGAGGGAGGACAGTGGGGAGGGGCACGAGGGGGGAGCTGGGGGAACACGGAGTCCCCTGAAGCTGCCTGGCCGCCTGCGGCCCTCCGCCCCCGGACCCGAGCCTGGGGGGGCTGCTCGGGCCCATCTGGAAGGGAGGGGAGCCTGATGTTACCTCCTCCTCCGGCTCAGGTCCAGGCTATCCTGATCCCAAGAGGCCCCGGGCCAGGGGGAAGTTAAGGGGAAGTGGGGATCTCAGGACCCCAAGCTGGAAGAGACCTTAGACCTCAATCAGCCAGATTGTCATTTCAGAAGGGAAAACTGAGTCCCAGAGAGGAGAGGGGCTCTCTCAGACTCCTGGGACAGGTAAATGGCAGAGCTGGAAGGCAAACCAAGAGGGAAGGGATTAGAGGGTGACCGGAGGACCTTGATTTGCACCCCTTCCTTCCCAGATGCTTAGCAGCCGGGTGATCTTAGACAAGTCATTTTCCTTCTTCTGCACCCCAGACTCATCGCCTGCAGTGAAGGAAGGGGGGCTGCTCTGGCAGGATCCTCCAGCAGGGTCTCTCCCTCTCTCTGTTTTAGGCTTGGTCCCCCTGCCTTGGGCTTGCATAGGCAGACAGAGGTCTGGGAGGAAACATCTCCAGCCCTTCCAGGCAATAAGAAGACACAGCTGGTCCTCGGGAAACAGGGAGCAAGACCCCTCCCCTTAAATCCGCTTGGGGGAGGGGTTTGCAAGCTCTAGGCTCTGGCTTCCAGGGTTTGTGGAGGAGGGTCCCAAGCCCAACCTCCCAGAAGCCCAGGGGAAGAGACAACGGGAAAAACTGACCTGGAGGGAGAAAGGGTTGGAGGAAATGGGAAAAGCTTTCACCTTTCCGGGCACAGGGTGAGGGGCCAAAGAAAGGGGCCTGAAGTGTGTGGGGGGGGTCAAACACCCCCCCAGTTCTGGACCTAATTCAGAGTAACTCCCCGTGGACAGCGGCTGGCAAAGGGGGGCTGCAGAAGGGCTTCCTGTGGGGCTGGGGAATGGGGGGTCCCCGAAGGCCCGGCCACTTGGCACCTGGGGGCCACTGAGGGTCTCAGTTCCTTCAGCTGTAAGGTAAAGGTTTGGCCCAGAAAAGCCTTTCCTCTTCTTGTTCTATATCCCAGGAGCCCGGGGCCCTCCAGACCATCTCCTCCGCAGAGATGCGCCCCCCTTCCAATTTCAGCTGGGGAGGGGGGGCAGGGAGCCCCGGGGGGAGGGGAGCTCCGCCTGCGAAGCTGGGCTCCCCTCCCCCTCCCGCCTTCTCAGTCCTCCAGGGGTCCTCCAAACCCAGCCGCTCGCCGAGCGCTCGCCGTCACCCGGGAGACGCGGCTTGTGGCTTCTGGTTGCCGTGGAAACCCCGGAGGGGCTCGAGTGGGGATGCGCGAGCCTGGGGCTCGGGCGGCGGCGCGTCTGGACCCCTCGGGAGCGTGGGGCGGGTGGCTCCGAGAGCGTCTGGCCCCGGAGGCTGGAAAACGTGGTCGGAACACGACCGATGAAATGGAGAGAAGGCGATGGGTTCGGGGCGGGGGTGGGTGCAGCGGCTGTGCCCTCAAAGGTCTCCCCAGATGGGTGCCCAGTGGGCAGCCCAACAGGACCTCAGCGGGGAAGCTGGGAGGCGCAGTGGTTAGAGCACCAGCCCTGAAGTCAGTCAGGAGGACAAGAGTTCAAATCTGATCTCAGACACTTAACGCTCCTGGCTGTGTGACCCTGGGAAAGTCACTTAACCCCAACTGCCTAAACAATAAAAGGGGGCAGGATCGTGGGGGGCTAGGCCCGTTGGCCGATGGGCCCGATTTTCCAGGGAAGAAGGACTGACTCTACTCCCATAACTAGGAATGAGAATGCCCACTTGGGCACCCAGTCGGGGGCTAGAGGATTAAGGAATCACTTCACTAATTCCTGCCTCAGTTTCCTCATCTGTAAAAAGAGGCCAATAATAGCATCTACCCCCCAAGGGTGTTGTGGAGATCTAATGAGAACATATTTGACACGTGCATGGCATAAAACGAGTGTCAAATAAATGCTTCCTCCATTCCCATTTTACCAGCATAAATGGATACCTGATCTGAGTAGTTCATGGACTTGTCCAGGGCCACTAGGACACTAGGAACGGCTTCTCTTCCAGCACCACCTCAGTGCCAGCAGTTGTTATTATTCATAGTTATCATCCAATTGATCCTCTAAGAACAGGAGTTCTTAACCAGGGGTTGATTTTTAGACATATTTTTATAAATATTATCATTGCTTCCCTTTCTAGCCCTATGTATTATTTGATGTATTTAAGATTACCCCGTTGGCTTCCACAGACTGGGAAAGGGGGCTCCGGACCCCCACCACGGCCACACTCCTCTGGAGGGCTCGTCCACGGTCGTCCTAAAATTTGGCCCTTAGAATCTCTCCCCTGAAAGCCTCGATGTCAGAAACAGAGAAGGCCCTTCTTCCTGCCCTCAGCCACCTGGCCCTACTCTGGCTGGAGTCAAAGGAGGCTGATGGGCAGGGATAGAGGCCGGAGCCTCCTTGACTCCAGAGGCTCCCCCAGAAGCAGGGGCCCTGGCTGATTTGGAGGTGGAGTCAGGAGTAGAATCTGCCAGCAGCCGGTGAGAGGGAAAGATGGGGTTTCCCTGGAATCAGTCAATCACCAAGCATTTATCAAACTTTTTGCCCAGCACTGAGGATGCTGGGAAAGAACTGGATCACTTCTGCCTGGTAGCAGCTTACATTCAATAATTAGATGGAGATTAGATAGAGACAATTAGATATATTGAGAGAATTGGGGGAGAGGGAATGAGAGGAAAGGAGGAGGAGGAGAGAGGAGGGGGGAGAGAGAGAAGGAGAGGGGAAGGGGGAGAGGGGAAGGGGGAGAGGTGAGGGAACGAAGAGGCGGGAGAGGGGATAAGGGGGGGAAGGAGGGAAAGACAGAGACAAAAGGAATAGGGAAGATAGAGGAAGGGAAGGGAGAAGAGAGAATAGGGAGGGGGAGGGAAAGAAGAGGGGAAATATGGGATGAGGAAGGGGGAGAGGGGGGTAAGAAGGGAGGAAGACAGAAGAGGAATAGGGAGACTAGAGAAGGGGAAGAGGGGAGGGAAAGAAGTGGGGGAGGGGGAGAGAGAAAGGAGAGAGGGAGAGAGGAGAGGGGAGAACAGAGAACTATGACGGGTCAATTCTGTTCCCCGCGCTGTGGTTTTCACTGACAGAAAGCCCTGCCTTCAGGGACCTGCACTCTGAGGGAAAGGCTCCCCTGATTCTGATCCCTGGGTCCCCTTTGCTCTCAGACACCCCAGAGGTCTGCAAGGGAGTGACTTGGAGCTCCTGGGACAGGAGAGCAGTGAGAGGCGCTGCCGAGAGTCTTGTGCCCGGGGACTTCCCCTCCCGTTCCCCATCTGTACCTCCAGAACCCCCCCAGCATCTTTAGGTTCCTCCGGGCTCTCAGTCAGATCCTGGGATATTTAGGGTGCCTTAGAAGAGAGCATTCAGGCTGCGGAAAGTAACAGATGTTACAGAAATGGGAGGAACCTCGGGGGCCATTTAGATGCTAGAGGGGGAAACTGAGGCGGCGAGGGTTACTGAAAGTGCCGTCTGCAGGACTTGAATCCGGACCTTCTGGCCCCTGAGCCAGGGCTCTCTCCCCTGGGCCACCCTGACCGGACTGAGGCAAGGAGGGCTGCTTCCAGCCCCGAGCGAGCCTGCGGAATTGGCCCAGGGGCGCCCAGCAAACTCGGGACAGACCCTGCGGACTCGGCGCCTCCCCTCGCACTCCCTCCTCCGCCCCCTCCCACACGCGGACGGTCCCCCAGGAGGGGGCGGGGAGTCACCCGGCCGCAGCGCGGCTCAGGAGCTTCCGGAGCCGACAGATGTTCTCTCAAATGGCCGAGTGCCCGAGCCGCGGGGAGGGCGGGGGAGGGGCCGGGGGGTGTCGGGCTGGCAGCTGGGGGAGCAGGCGAGACGCGGAAGGCGCCAGATTGAGCCGGGAGGGGCGCGAGCGCACCTGAGGGGCTCGGAATAGCAAAGCTTAAAATAGCGTCACCTGAGCGGGAGGCACCTGTGGGAAGGAAGCCCCGCAGCTGGGGGGGCTCCGGGAGGGGAGCGCGAGGCGCGTGCTCGAGCCGGGCCCTGGGGCCGTATCTCTACACCCCCTCCCCCGCCCCCCCCAAAGGAACCTTCCGCGTGCGATCTTGGGCGAGTTCGTTGATTTCTTAGGCTTAAGGTTCCTTCTCTATGGAGTGAGGCTCCTGGGCTAGATCCGAAAGGGCCCCTTGAGCCCTGACTCGATGGCCCGGATCTTACAGAGAATCGTTGCGGCCCGGGGCTGGGAGGGACGTCGGGAGTCGGCCGATCCTCCCCGGGGAGCTCCCTCCGCCCACACACCTCCCTCATCTCTGCCCCCAGGCTCGGGAAGCGGGGTCCCCTCGCCGTCGGACGCCCCGATTTTCAGGGGAGCCTCTGTGGTGCCGGGACGCCTGAAGCTGCGGCTTTGGGTCAGCGCGGGGAAGCTCCCCGCCAAGGGGTCACTCAGTCACTGACCTAGCCTGGGGGCTCCCCGGGGCCACCAGGCCCGCCCCTCCCTTTTTCCTGAGGGCCGCAGAGCTGAAAGGACTCAGCCACTTTGACAAAGCGGTGACAAAGGCAGAATCTGACCCCAGCGGTTAAAGCTGCTGCCCAGGCCGTGAGGAGGGGCCTGCCCAGGCTCAGGGTCTAAGGCAGGACTTGAACGCAGGTCTAACTCCGCCCTGGAGCCCAGTGGGGCGCTCTAGCCTCTGAGATGACTCTTCTCTCCATGCGGATCTTCCTCGGGGTCCAAGCTCAGCCCGCTGGAGCCACTGGGGCCAAAGCTCCTCCTCTTACCTGGCGGCCTATTTGAAGGTGAGCAGCAGATAGTGCTCTGACCCCGAGTCAGCAAGTCCCGGGTTCGAATCTGCCCTGAGATGATGAATACTAGCTGTCCGTGACCCTGGTCAAGTCACGTCTACCTCAGTTTCCTCATTTATAAAATCAGGAGAGTAATAAGTTCCCTTCCAGGATTGTGGAGAGAATAAAATGAGGTCACGTGGGCAAAACACTTTTCAAACCCTAGCCACTACTCTTCCTCATTCATTCTAGCCAAAGTGTCCAACTTTTAGTTTCCACCCTGCAATGTCCTTCCCCCCTCTTCCTTCAAAACTAAGCTCAGGTGCCATGTCTTCCAAGTATCTCTTTCTGATTCCTCTTTCTCTCCCTCTCCTCTTCTTTCATTCTGTCTCTGTGTCCCTCTCTGTCTCTCTATCTCTTTATCTTTGACTCTCTGTTCCTATCTTTCTCTGTGTCTCTCTCTGTATATCTCTTTCTCTGCCTGTCTCTCTTCCTTCTCTGTCTCTGCCTCTGGCTTTATTTCTCTGTCTTTGTTTCTGTCTTCTCTCTCTCCCTCTGCCTCTGTATATGTCTCTCCTCTCTGTTTCAATCTCTGTGTATGTCTCTCTCTCCCTCTCTGTCTTTTTGTCTCTCTTCTCTTTCTCTCTGATTCTGTCTGTCCTTCTCTCTTCCTGTCTGTTTCTCTCTCCCTGTCTCTGTGTGTGTTTCTCTCTCTCTGTCTCTGTCTCTCTCTGTCTCTGTCTCTCTGTCTCTGTCTCTCCCTGTTTCTCTCTCTCTCTTTCTATCTCTCCCCTCCCTCTCTTTCCCTCTCTCCCCCATCCTTGTTAGCTTCCTCAAAAGTAGATGTGTTTACTATGAGAACAAGGACTATGTTTGAGTTTTGTCTCTATCCCCCAGGGCCTAGAAAAGTGCTAGGTGTACAGCAGCTGTTTAATAAGTGCTGCTGAGGCTGAAGAGGGTTAGAGCAGTTCCTCTGGCCATCAGTTTCTTCATCTGTAAAACGGGACAATAATATTTACCTTATCTTCCTCCCAGGGATGTTGCAGGGAAGGTACTTTAGAAAGCAGCAACCCAATGGATGGGTAGAGCCCAGGATGGGGAATCATCGGGAGCTGTAGCAATTGGAAACCAGTTTTTTTTTTTTTTCATCTGCCTCAGTTTCCTCATATGCCAAATGAAGAAACTGCACCAGATGATAGATCCCATGCTGGTCTGACCTTCTATATCTGATGATCACAGAACATGGCTGGAGAACTTATTCTGGCCGGACTTGAGGACGGATGAGAAATAAGTATGGGGAGGTAGAACCTTGAATGCAGGTTAAGGACTTGTCTTACAGACAAGAGGGAGCCACCGAAGGTTTTCTGAGCCAGGGAGTGCCATGGTCAGATAGATGGGGAAACTGAGGCCCAAAGAGGGTCACAGAGCTGGTTCGCAGGTGATACCAGAAGCCCCAAACGGCCTGGAGGGGCTTCCAGGGAGAGGGGATGTATGGGAAGAAAGCAAGAAGAATCTCGGGAAGCCTGAGGGAAAGCACGGTTTCTGCCCCAGAGCCATCGCACATCTCACACAGCACCTCCATCTCCCAGCCGGGCTGGTCCCAGCAGTCGGGCGGGGGTGGGAGGGCCGGCAGGAAGCAGGAGGGGAGTCAGGCCCCGGCCAGCCACGTCTCGCACCCCGAGGGGGAGCCGGCCACCTCAGCAGGAGGGGCCTCCTTCCCTTCCTCCCTCAGCCCGGCCCGCGGAGGGCCCCCTGCCGCCCACCAGCAACTTGAGGAAGGGGGAGGCCCGGGATTCCTCGGCTCCACTTCCTGGCTCCCCAGCAGTCTCCTCCCACCCCCGAGGCCCCGGCCAGCCCAGCCACGTCACCGCCTGCTCCGGGACAGGGGAGGAGGCCAGGGTGTCCCGGCCCGCGCCCAGGAGCCTGGAAGGCTGCCTGCAGAGACAGAGCTGACTGGTCCCCAGGCCGGTGGTAGCCCCGACTTGGCGCTGGGCCCCGAGGAGGCGAGGACCGGGAGGCTGGACGGCTGACTGCGGGAGGGAGCCTGGGGCTGGGGCACGGGAGAGTCCCGGCTCTCCTTGGGCTAGGCGCTCCTACAGGGGATCGGGGTCGGAGCCAAGAAGGGAACAGCCTTCCCAAAAGGGGGCCGAAAGGAAGGGTCCCGGGGGTCCCCGGCCCTGGGGGTGGGCAGCGCCAGCATGAACCTGTTTCGGATCCTGGGGGACGTTTCCCACTTACTGGCCATGATCCTTTTACTGGTCAAGATCTGGAGATCCAAATCCTGCCGAGGTAAGCAAGTGATGGAGCAGAAGGTGGCTTCAGAGGGGGAGAGGCAGGATGGACGTGTGTGTGTATTTGTATCTGTCTTTTTCTGTGTCTCTCTGTCTCTGCGTTTGTCTCTTTCTGTGTCTGTCCCTGTCTTTGTCTGTTTGCGTCTCTCTCTGTCTCTGTGTCTCTGTCCCAGACTCCTCGGGAGAGACATTTTATGCAAGGACACTCAGGAGGCCATGGCCCACATCCTTGCTGGTGATCTTGGACAAACTGGACAAAAGTGTCTCTGTCCCTGTCTTTATGTCTGTCTGAGTGTTTGTCTCTTTCTGTGTGTCTGTCCGTCTTTGTCTCTCTTTCTCTGTGTCTCTCTGTGTCTGTCCCGGTCTTTGTCTCTCTTTCTCTCTGTGTGTCTCTGTCTCAGACTCCCAGGGAGACACATTTTATGCAAGGCACTCAGGAGGCCATGCCCACATCCTCGCTGGTGATCTTGGACAAACTGGACAAAGGTTTTTGGACCCGAGTTAGAGATCATCTCATTCGGCTCCTCCATTTGACAGAGGGGCAATCTGAGGGCCAGAGGATCATCCTGCTTCAGAAACGGAGCAGCCGTGTGGTTCTCTAGCCCTCAGTTTCCCTAGCTGTAAAATATGGCGATGAGCCCCCAACTCACCGGGTTGCTGTGAGCTATGAAATGAGTTAAGTGCTTAAATGAAATACTGAAATTCTACCTGAATAGCCTCTTTCTTTTTCTTCTTTCTCCTCTTTTCTACCCATGTGCTCACTCCTCCACCATCTCCATGCTGGTCTCCCCCCTGCACTGATGCCCACCCCCCTCCCTGGAATTCTGAATGGCTGAAGGACCGGGCCAGGGCTGGGTGTGATGTGGCAGGCGCTGGTGGAGGAGACTGCAAAAAGGAGGAGGAGCTGGAGGAAGGGCACAGGGCAGAGGCTTCTAGGGGATGAGGAGCTGGGGGAGACCTGACCCCGTTGGACCTCGGTCAGAGCCGGGAAGGGCATCAGAACAGTCTCGGGGCTGAGAAGGGACTTTAGAACCTGGAGATTAAAGCTGGGAGGGATCAGTGTCAGAGCGGGGAAGGGCAGAGAACACTCTCAGAGCTCTGAACAAAGCTTTTTTTTTTTTTTTTCTGGGAGGGGCCTCAGCAAAAGGGACAGTCTAGCTGGGAGGGACGTTAGAAACCATCTCTTCTTACACTCGTGGAAACTGAGGCCAGTGGGTGGGAGGGGGGGTCCCCCTGTCACACAGCCGATTGAAGCAGAGCCAGGATCCAGGCCCCTGACTCCCCGCTCCGTGCTGCTGTATCCGGCTGCATCTGTAGTTGGGATGGGGAATGGGGGGCAGAAAGGGGACTTGGGTTTGCAGAAATGATTAAGGCTGTTCGGCCTGGTTCTGGAGGGCAGAACCGGAAAAGAAGGGCAAGACTGGGCAGCGATTGCGAATAATCTCACTCAGGCTAAATAATAAGAAAAACCAAGTGAGAGCCATCCCAACAGAAATAGGAGTTTGGCTTAAAGCTTTCGGCCTCTCCCCTTCCCCATTAGAGAGCTTCGAAGAGAGACAGAACCGCCATTTGTTGGGTATTTTAATCATGGGCCTTCCTTTTGGGCCCCCTATGGCCATTTCACCTCGGACTGAGATTCTGGCTTTTCCCCAAGAGGGCTTTCAGAGTTGAATGTTTCCATCCAAAGCCTGCAGACTTTTCTTAACTCATTGTCTGAGCCCCTCCTTCTCCTTCCCTGGTCCCCAAACTTATGCACGAGATCCCATGTGGAGACTGTTAGAGGTTCTACTCAGCCAGGTCTGACCCAGGAGCCTTTGCGGGGTGGGAGGGGTGGCCGTTTGCTGCTGCTCAGACCAGATGCTCTTCTAGGCTAGATGGAAGAGAGGAGCTAAAGAAACCACTCATTTCTCCCCTCCTACCCGCTGCAGTTGAGCCTCCAAGAGGAAAAGATGATGTCATTAGGAAATGGCCCCATCCCTCCCAACTAGAGCCTTTCCTCCTTAGAGGGAACCAAAGCGAAAAACAAGAGGGACTAAGAACTCAAGTGGTCTAGTCTGTGGAGTGCTGGGCCAGAAATCCAGATTCTGGAGTCAGAATCCTCCAGGAGGGAGGGAAAGTGGAAAGTAGAAAGGGAGGGAGGGAAGGAGGAACAAAGGAAGGAGAGAAAAAAATGTGGGAAGGAAGTCAAGTTCCCTCCAGCTTTGTCCCACCTTTGCTTACTCAAGGGGTAGAGCAAAGGCCAAATGAGTGGGTAGGCTAAAGATAGCCCGCAAATTCTGGGCTTCCGCTTTATTTTTTAATTCATGCTCTTTCTCCCTGGGCACAGGAATCTCTGGGAAGAGCCAGGTCCTATTTGCTCTTGTCTTTACAACTCGATACCTGGACCTGTTCACCAACTTTATCTCCCTCTACAACACAGTGATGAAGGTAAGGGAGAGGGAGGTGCTTCATAAGAGCTGTGCATTTCTGCACAACATACAACCATTTTATTTTTGCTGAGGCACTTGGGGTTATCACAGCTAGGAAGTGTTAAGTTTCTGAGGCCAGATTTGAACTCGGGTCCTCCTGACTTCAGGGCTGGTGCTCTATCCACTGCACCACCAACCATTTTATTTTATTGTTGTTGAGACAATTTGAGTTAAGTGACTTGCCCAGGGTCACACAGGTAGGCACTGTTAAGTGTTTGAGGTCACATTTGAACCCAGCTCCTCCCAACTTCAGGGCTGGTGCTGTATCTATTACACCAACTAGCTGCCCTCCCCCCCATGGGATCCATCCATCATATATGCATCAAAATTGAGTTCTTTGGGTGATTTGGGGTTGATTACAAACATAATCCTTTCAGTTACTGAGTTACCAGTTACAAATTTTGAAAATTGACTAGGGCCACATAGGACATGAGATGGTAGATATGCTGAATTTGATTAAGAGCCATATCACTATTTAAAAAATCTTAATTATTAATTTCTTTTCTTTTGGGGGGTAAATTTGTCGTTTTGACGCTCGTGCAATTATTAAAGCTTAAAGCTGCACTAAGACTTTTGGGATGCCCTGTTGAATTAGTTCCCATCCCCTCAGCCTTCCGGCCAACCTAGTCAGTCTCTCTACCTCTTGGAGAACTCCTGTGTCCAAGGCTTTCCCCTAATGACCTCAGCTGTTATTGGTCCCCCTGGTACTGGGAAATTTATTTAGCATGTACTTCATTTGCTTATCCCTACAAACGCTGTTCATCGCTATACATATGCTTTCGTTTTTATTTTTTTTTTTTTGCTGAGGCAATTGGGGTTAAGTGACTTGTCCAGGATCATACAGTTAGGAAGTGTTAAGTGTCTGAGATCAAATTTGAACTCGGGTCTTCCTGACTTCAGGGCCCGTGCTATATCCACTGCACCAACTAGCTGCCTCCATGTGTATGTTTTTTTAAAAATTTCAAAAAAAATGTTTATTGTTTTCTCATTGTTTATACTTAACATTTTCTGATTTATCACTCCCCCTCTTTTACTCCCAGGGAGTGATCTTTTATAACAGATTATTTTAAAAATTTTTGTTTTTTTTACTAAAACTTTTTAATTTTCAAAAGATATGCATGGATTTTTCAACATTAACCCTTGCAAAAGTTTGTGTTCCATTTTTCCTCTTTCTCTCCCCTAGATAGCAAGTAATCCAATATATTATAATAAAGATTTAAAAGGAGGGGAAAACAATCTAGCAAAATTCAGCAATATAGCATTCTGCCCTTTTGTCACCTCTTCAAGAGTGGAAGGTTCCTTCTTAGATCTCTTCCCTGGAGCTAATCTTGATCATCCTAATATCCTAATTTCCAAACACCGGGAACAAACCTGTCCCCCAGCTTGTTTAGCCATTCTCCCTTGTTGAGGGGGAGTTTTTTCATCAGAGAATAAACATCTCGGCCATTGTGGCTTCCACAGCTACTGAACTGGAAACTCCCAATGGGTAGGGGCTGTCTTTCAACAAAATAGCACCCCTCCCAACATTCAGTACAGGACTCTGCTGTGCAGAGAGAATGCTTGCTGACTCAATGAAAGAAGGAAGGTCAAAGCAACCTGTTTTTGACATTTCTCTGAAAGACTGAATTTCAAGCAATGCAGACTTGTAACAATGAGCACCAATGTTATTTTCCACGCTCCATCGGAAACACTCTCACAGGGAGGCCTACTGGGAGGTTGGCACGACCTTGGGCTCTCAGGAACCGTGCCGGGAGAGCACGGACTGCAGCGGATCAAGCATTTCTGAAGTAGACATTAAGTGCCAGGAGCCGTGGTGATGGCGGGGATACAGCCAGAGCATCCCCGAGTGGCATTTATGAAGCACCTGCTGTGTGTCGGGCGATGGAGACACAGAGGTGGTCAGACCAAAGTGGTCAGCGCCATCAGAAAGGTCACGCCTAGGGGTGGAGGGGGAGCAGCTATCGGCCAAACAAGCATATGTAGACAAATCATACCGGCTTAATTCCATGGGAGGCAATTCCAGAGGGAAGGCCCTCATTAGAGGGAATGGAGGAGGACTGGGAAGTTTTCTGCAGAAGATGGGGTTGCAGCTGAGATCTGGAGGAAGTCCAGGAGACAGAGGAAAGGAGAAGGGAGGGCATTCCAAGCATGGGGAGTCAGGAAGTGGGGTGTCCCATGTCAGGAGCAGCCCCAAGGCCAGCATCATCCAATAACATATGTTTGTGGAGAGGGGAAGGTAGTAAAAAGCCTGAAAAGGCAGGAAGGGACTGGGGTGGGAGGAGCTGTAAGCACCAAAGAAGATTTTATTTTCTGGGAATAGTAGACTTTGCCAAAAAAGGGAGTGATGTCGAGACTCGTGGGCAGCTAGGTGGCACTGCAGTGGATAGAATACCAGGACCTTGACTTAAGGACAACCTGGGGTCAAACTCAGCCTCGGAAATTAGCTAGCCGTGATCCTGGGCAAGGCAGGTCACCCTGTCTGCCTCAATTTCCTCATCTGTAAAAATGAGATAGAGAAGAAAATGGCTGACCATTCCAGTATCTTTGCCAAGAGAACTCCAGAGTCTCAGAGTCCCACCCAACTGAACGAGGCGGTTGGGGCATCTGGGTTTTACAAACATCCACCTGACAGTAGAAAATGAGTCTTGAGGCATGAAATGAGGAGGACCTACTACGGGTGCTGGAGGGGACCTATGAGGAGGTTGCCAAGGGTGCCTGTGAGAGAAAGACTAGTTGAGGACCAGTCTAGGCTGCTGGCCGGGGAAGCTGGGGGAATGGAGTCAGCCTTGACAGCAATGGGGAAGCGAGATAGAATGGGGAGAGGGGAGAGGACCGGCACTCACTGTCTAGATCTATGGGGTGGAGAGCAGAAGCAGTCCCCACCCACCTCTTTAGACTGGGTAAACCTCAACAAGGTGGGGGGGAAAGGAGGGGATCAAATGCAGTGTTCTCTGAGGTCTAGAGGCTGGGGTGCCTCATCCAGAACTCAAGGCTTGGACCCAAGGGGATGCAGATGAGCCTAACGGAATGGACTCTACTTGGTTCCTCCTCTCCTAGGTGATCTTCCTGCTGTGTTCCTATGTCACCGTATACATGATTTACTGGAAATTTTGGAAATCGTTCGACAGTGAAAATGACACGTTCCGCCTTGAGTTCCTCTTGGTCCCAGTCACTGGTCTCTCCTTCCTCGAGAATTACAGTTTCACCCCTCTGGAGGTAAGAAAAGCAGTCCTGCCCTCGCCCCCTTTCCCAGTCTTGTTCAAAGGTCCCCATCCTCAGCCTGGGCGCTGAAGCAGCCCTTCTGCCACAATGCTCCCAAAGCCAAACACCCCTTCATCCTTTGACCAAAACTTCCGGTGCTCAGGGAGTCAAATCAAATCAAAAGCTACTGGGCAATTATACTTCCCTGGCTATTATAGGTGTTTTTCTGTTAATTAAAAAATCCTTTAATTGTTTTTCTTAACTGTCACAAATGGCAGTTTGTTTCTTTAAACTTTAGAATGTGTAGCTTAAACAGCAGAAATCCCTTCTAAAGATTACATTCAGCATCACATTCTCAAGGTTAATTCATAAAATTAAGTCCAGAGATTAAAGGAAGGAAAAAAAGCTAATTTACTTCTAATCCTGAGGAACATTTAGTTTGGATTTGGACTAAGAGAGTTCAGGGACTGGCCCCTGCGACCTTCAGAGGCTCTAGCCTCTCCAGGCTGACTCCTAAATGGGAGATCTAGAGTCTCTTCCAGCTCTAATGCTATAGTCCCACAATTTGTCACAGGAGGACATTAGTCCCGACTCTATAAACTTCTAGCATAGACTCCAACAAACCACTTAATGATATGTCCCTATCATCGACTCAAACGTTATTTCAGCTTCAAAAAGCACAATCCTCCATGGGCCGAGCCAGAACGTGCACTGCCTCTTGCTGCTTCCTGGTGGTGCTAGGTAACCTGTTAACACACTAGTGGTCCCGACTCACCTTTCACAATGGCCTTGTCATAGGGTCATAGAGAGCGAGCTGGAGTGTATCTGAGGCGATCTAGCCCAACCCTCTCATTTTACAGATGAGGAAACTGAGACACAGAGAGGCAGTAACTCGTCCAGGTGGTCTGTCTTCTGACTTGCTCCTGCCTCTCTCCCTTTGGCTCAGATCCTCTGGACTTTCTCCATCTACCTGGAGTCTGTGGCGATCCTGCCCCAACTCTTCATGATCAGCAAGACTGGGGAGGCGGAAACCATCACCACTCACTACCTTTTCTTTCTGGGGCTTTACCGGGCTCTCTATCTGGCCAACTGGATCTGGCGGTACCATACGGAAAATTTCTACGACCAAATCGCAGTGGTGTCCGGGGTGGTGCAGACCATATTCTACTGTGATTTCTTCTACCTGTATGTGACCAAAGGTAGGTGCCAGGGGATGGCGGAAGGCAGCAACATCATTCTCTCCCCAACCAAATTAACACACCTTTCCCATACACAAATGGAAGACCTGCCCCATCACCAATCTTCCAAAATATAAATTCGGCAATGTACCGATTAATTTTGAAGCCCTTCAATCCATACACTATTGTTTATAAACATAAATTGGTTTGTGATGGGATCTTCCCCCTCCCCTCTTCACTCTGCTTTGGTTCATACAAGTTCTCCCAAGTCTCATTCTCCACACTTCTTTCCTAAAGCAATGGCACTGCATCCATAATCCAGTTTATTTACATGTTCCTCAATCAGCACACAGCCACTTTCCCAGTCCTGATACACTCAAGTGTGCTACATTTTTGCAAATACCAAATATTTGCCTGTTTTTACCCTCCTTAGTGTATATGACCTGATGATGCTATCAGGCCAAGGCCACCAGCTGTGTATGCACTAAGGCACCTATCTTTCCACAGCCCCTCCAGCATTATTCTATCTTCATTATTAATTTGTTTAAATTTGGAGCATTCAGGTTTTTGAAAGCTAGATTTTCTTTTGAAAAAATTTCCCTTTTTTATCTTTTGGAAATTAATTATTGGGGAGTAACTTCTGTTCTTACATTATTTGAATCTATTGTTTTTCATTGACCTTTTATCAAAATAGTTGATGCATTTTCTCCAAATAACATTTTCTGGCTGCATTAGTTTTGCTTATGCAAAAACTTCTACATTACAGAAGTGAAATTATCTTTTTTTTTCATTATCATCTCTATTCCTTTAGTCAAGAATTCCACCCATCTTCCTTCCCTCTATCCCCACCATCCAATTACAACTCTGCAAAGCTTTTTAAAAATAATGTGACGTTTTAAAACTTAGGCACTGTGTCCATTTGGACCATTTTGTGATATGTAAATGCTACTCTAAACCTAATTGCTGCCCAACTATAGTTTTTCCAGTTTTTGCCTAATAGGGGAGTCTTTCCACCTGCAGTTAGTACTCTTGTGTTCTTGAAATCTAATTCTTTTTGCTTATTAGTCCACTGATCAATTTTCTTATATATTCTGATAATTTGATTAGCATGGCATTAAGTCTATAATTTAAATAGAACAATTTTTACATCAATGCAGTCAAATTACAATTTGCTTCCTTCCAATTATTCATCTTCTGTAGCTTTTTGGTTTATTTATAGGTAATCTTGATTGGAATTTTCTTTTCCCAACTTATTTCATGTCAGACTCTGAACAAAGTTTTATGATTTTTGTTGCCATTTACTGATCTTTTTAGCTAGTTTTGTGGAATATCTAGAAATAAGTAAACTGCTCTATCTTTCTGCCTATGCTAATTACCAGGTTTTTAATATACTAGCATAGCTTTCCCCACCCATTCCACAAACTATTATGCACAATTCCTCCTCCTCCTCAACTCCAATAATCTCCATCCCACTCCAAACATCTTTGGCCCTGAGCTTCTCTTGGGAGTTATACAGCACCCCCAAGATCCTCCATTAAAGAGAGCCCTCTAGTATCTGAGCTATTGCTCCCGAGTCTTCCCAGTTATAGTCAGCCAATTGAAAGACACCTGAGGAAGGTTAGCCTCCAAACCTAATAAATAAGCTCCCCAGATAGCCCCATATAACCTCCATCTTTGGGCATCTCCATCACCAAAGAGGAGAGTGATGAAACCCAGTTCTCACAGCTCCTCAAATTCTTTTGACTTGCCTGGCAGATGATTACCAAGAGCAACTGTTCCAAGAAAACACTTAAACCCATAATGAACTGCCCCACCACCCTAAAATAGAATCCAGGTTGTCTCCTACAGATCACAGGCCCCTGACAGAAATACTCTCAAACCTGTTTATTGGAAGAGATGGGCACACTACCACCCATTCTCAACAGGTACTCTTTTACCAAACTCAGGCCTTCGATCCTATTTTCTGCTTCCTCTTCCAACATCTAGCTTCTCTCTCTGTAACTTCCTCCCCATGCACCAAACTCCCTCCCTTTGTCTCAGGAATTTCTCTTTGTGCTGGTCCCAGGTGACTGACATTTTCATTGCCAAGTACGGATGCTTCTAATTCCTTCCTAGAACTTCCCTCCAGCCCTTCCTCACCATATCCCAACAACTCCCAAAAATTGACAATGGCTAATCCAAAGACCCTTTTGGGGGGGGGGGGGTTCTCCCCTACAGCTGACCATCCCCCCATGGATATTCTCCCTTATCCTACTCAGACACTAGTCATTTCCCGACTATGACCTCCTCCTCTAACAATCTCACCATCCAAAATTACCATATCCAAGAATAAAAAACCTGTCCCAAAAGTTCTTTTCTGTTGGAGTTTAACACTTCACCTCCAAGTCTTTTAAATTCTTCAGTCTCCCTCCAAGTTGACAATTCTCATCAGTCCCAACCTTACATTCTTTTAGTGGAATGGTCTGCTTTCAAATTGCTCAACACCAGGGCTGTGACATTAATAAGGCCCAGGTGATATCACTCCCCTGTTCAACTTACTCCCAACCAAGACAGGAAGCCCAACCGTCACCCACCCCTCCAGTGCTCCTTGACATGCTCTCCCCCTACAACAGCAAATCTGACCTACCTGCTTTTTACCTTGACAGTTCTTAAAGGAAAGAAGCTAAGCCTCCCGATGCCCGTTTGAAGATCCAACCCAGAAGTGACACAAAACCCTTGGGGGCAGCCATGGATCTGGATTTCCTGACCACCAACTCCTAGAGTTACTGTGGTATTGTTTTTGAACAAATGGACTTCTGAGAAGGGATGGAAAAAACATTTTCTTTCCTTTCCCCTCCATTCACATCTAGACTTAATGAAGGGTGGGACAAGCTCTGGAGCTGAAGTGCACAATCCTTTTAGCGAGCATCCCTCAAGTCAGAATGTTGTTTTCCAAGGTAATTCTCCCCAAACCAGGATGGATCACCCAAATGGAGTAGATCCTAACCACCACTCTTACTCTACAACAATTCACAATACAGTGAGGGTCTTCCCCCCACATTGGATTTGTTGTTGTTATTGCTTTCCTGTGACTAGCTAAGAAAGGTTTCTTTGCCTAAATCCTTACCTCGCATGAATCAATGAATGGGCACTGCCTCAAATAGATCTTTTTAAGACCTTGGCTTAAAAGGCCAAGGTCTCCTGCATCTAGAATCATCTCCAGGCATCCTGATCTTGTATCTTGCCACTGGACCCGGGTGGCTTGGAGGAGAGGCTGGTGATCCCGCAGCACCCCCACCCCCCCACCCCTCCCATCTAAATCCAATTCACTTGTAATGGTACCACCTCCCTGACATCATGGCCCTCCTTTGAGAACAAAGGACAAACACCACATCTTTGTCAAAGCTGGGAGTAAAATGCGAAATGGGTGACCTAGAATTTTTAAATTGTTATTCCCTTAAAAAAAAAAAGTTTTATATACACTTTGAGGGAAAAATATGCTGTACCTCTCTGGGTTTTTTGAGTCCTACACATTTTCCTTCCAGAGTTCTAGGAGACTGACCAAGATCACAGAGAGATGGACTTCCACTAAAATGAAAAGTAATGAAAAAACGGCAGTCTTATTGTCAACAGTGTTTTTATTTATACCTACAAAAGAAAACAAGATGGTATCAAAAGACAATTTACAAACTAAGAATAGTAACATAGCTTTTAATATCCTGTGCCTGAACATTACACATCTATGAATCTTTCAAGTCAAGTCTTAATGCAACAGGAATGTATTTGGAGACCAGTAGGGGCATGAACAAAAGCACTGATCACTCACTGGAAGCCACTGACCCTTCAGATAGAGAAAGAAGTCTGCAAAGCCATTTGTCAGGGAGGGGTCAGAAGTGACCCACTATTTCACATTAAGCCCCTCCCCCCAAAAGGGTTCAATGATACAAGTGCAGTTATCAATGCAGGTCCTTCTGCCTATATACAGAGCAGCAGCTGGAATCTGCATTTTGAACCAAGTGCATGAAGGCTGACGCTCGGGATGACACGGGAGGGATCCCCCCCTTGCAGATGTTAGATCCAAGCTGCGGTAGCTTTTGAGATGTGCTGTTAATCTCATTTTACAATGAAGCAGGAGCAAACGAAACGCTGTCTCGCTTGCCAGGAGACCCTTCTCATTAACATCAGCTTTAAGAGCTGTGAGAGGGCAGCCTACCTCCCTGGCGGACTTCTGCATGAGAACTCACAGGTGAACAGTTTCCCATCTGTTTGAAGGGAGAAGAAAACATCTACAACAGACTAATCAGTGTTTTGACAGCAAAAGTTTTTTGGGGGCCTGGGTTCGATGATACGAAGCACAGGGCAAACTTTTTGCCACAGTAATAGTGCCTTTCCCCACCTCCCACCCCCACATCCTCAACTTTTACAAGAAGAGAAGAAAGGGGCAGAGAGAAAAATGGAGGGTACGGGGAGAAAAAAAACATGAAGGCTAAACAGCTTACATGCACAGAATTCCAGCTTATGCTAACAACCTACCTGTACGGTGCACACTTAACCAGACCTTCGGAAGCCCTCAAGGGACCACCTCCCCCCCCTCCCCCTTTTTATTCTCCCCCTAAAGAAGCCTGAAAACAAAATCAAAGGGGGGAGCGGGGAGGCCACACCCAGATCTTATCAATCAACAAGCACACTCCTTCAGTTGAAGAAATGCAGCCCACTGAGACTCTGCACAAGCCCCTTCACTGCCCACAATAACACAGAGCCATTCGCACTGGCCTCTGGGAGAGGCATTTGGGCTTCTGCTGCTTTACCAAAGGATGCCAACAGTAACTAGTCAGGGAGAGATGAGAGAGATCGTATGAAATAAAGGCAGGGAATTCTCTCCAGGATCTGCTGTTCCTGGCCCATCTGCCAAATGAAGTCACATTAGAGGATAGACAACATGCTTAACTACAAACAGGAAACACTCACCTACCTTCAGATGAAGAAAGAGCAAATTAAATGCTTACGTTCCAGTCTTTCCTAACCTGTCCCTACAATACTACCTACCTGTAAAAACTGACCACAATAGGATCCTGGAGGAACATACCCAGAAGCTCAGTTATAAAGGTCTATAGAAAGGACAAGGGAAGTTTTAAAGCAATGAACTCAGAACAGCTCTGTCTAATCCCTTTTGGGTAAAAAGATACAGGGATGATAGAAAAAAGAAGTTCCACCCTAGCTCTGTAAACACCCGTGTTAATAAGAAAATCTCATCTGTGACCTAGTCAGCAAATTCTCTGCAAATTACCCGCAACTTTATCTTGCAGGATAAATGGATGGAATTAATTGATAAATAAAAGTCTACTTTGTTTTCATGGGCATTTCCATCCGTCCAGCCCACAGCAGCTATCTGGATGGAAACTGACTGCCACAGATGGTCCTAGCAATGTTAAGAATAGATACAGGCAGTTCCCACCCAGCTGCGGAGATGCTCTACTTTAGCCATCACAGAGAATACTCTCGGCCTTTAAAATGAATGACATTCATTTTAAAATCAGCTTGTATTCCTGGTCATAGTGAAATCCAGATTCTCAGCAATCTAATCTTTATGACTCTATGACTGACCACCAATGGCTGATTTTTCCAGTAAGGCGGACCCCATGAGAGAGGCTTTTTGGGGGAAGTGAGCCATAAGGGAGGTGGGAGGAGGCAGAGTTTAATACCCAATCCAATTGGAATTTGGTTGCCATGAAATGTTTAACAGGCAATCAACCACGTAAAACAAGCATACCTTAAAATATATGAGCTTAAAAATGGTGCCCAGTGCCCATTGTAAGAACTCAACTCCAAGCTAGTTTCAGAGAACTTAGAACATCACAGCAAATGCTCTGCATGCTCTCCCTACACTCCAGTCAAATGAGCACAGGAAAGCATCATGTGCTCTCCTGTGCCACACTGCAAATCTCCCTCCCGCCCAACTCCTTAACTTAGGCAAAACAAAAAATGGGTTAGGACTAAACTGCCTAATGCCCATTTTTTCTTTTAAAAAAGAAAAGAAAGCTCAGCTCAAATTTCCTCAACATGCAAGAAGTTGGAGGGGAAAAAAGGGAAACTTTTCCAGTCAGCTATGTATTTTTTTTTTTTTATAAAATTTCTAACATAGACTGGATCATTTTGGCGGGCAGAAGAAATCTGGCAGTGGAATTCTAACTAACCTGCATGAAAGACAAATCACAATGGTTAAAAGGAAAAAAAGGGGGGGGAGGAAGAAAGTAAAAAGGAAAAAGAGTTCCTTTAAATGTAAGAGGTCTGGACACGTCTCACCACCACCTGAGTGGTTTCATTTACGGGAAGGAGGGGGAGGAGGGGGAGGGGGGGGATACTGGTAGGCAGTCTGCCCCATGTAACCTATCATGTTAGTAGCCCCAGGAGGCTGTGGAAACTGCTGAGACATCAGAGGCTGAGGCTGCTGCCCTGACCGGCCCAGGCCACTATACTGCTGGCTGGAGCTCTGAGAGCTTCTCCCAGTTGAGGCAGTGCTACTGGCACCATAGGTACCAGCTCCATATTCTTGAGCTGCGTAGCCACTGGTGCCATAAGCAGCTGCCCCATAGGTGCCTTGGCCATAGGTGTACTGGCCCGCTTGAGCTCCAAAGGCAGAATTGGGACTGCCGTAGCCACTGCCATTGGCATAACCAGCTCTGTCCGTATCTCCACGATCGCGATAGCTTCCAGAGTCTCTTCGGCTACCATCTTTAACTCCTCGAAGCCTGCGGTCACATTCATCCTGGTACATCAGATTGGGATTGTTGACCGAGGAGGTGGTACGGTATCGAGAACGTCCACCTAATGGAAGGATACGTGGAATTACACGGTGCCTAAACATAGGATTTTAATACAACCCGATATACTCAGGTCAAGAGGACCTCATATTTTTCATATTCTTAATCTGAGGGGAACTCCCAAAAGTATATAGCTTTCTAACAAAAGTTATACAGCAATTATTTTTTTCTTTCCCTCCCCCTCACCCCCCCCCCAATTCTTCTGGGCCCGAGATGGGACTTTTTTTTTTAAATTACAGCTTTTTATTGACAAAACATATGCATGGGTAATTTTTCAACACTGACACTTGTCAAAACATCTGTTCCAACTTTTCCCCTCCTTTCCACTCCCCTTCCATAGATGGCAGGTAGTCCCATACATGTTAGATATGCTAAATATAACATATGTACCTATTTATATAGTTGTCTTACAGCAATTATTTCTAATAAATTTCTATAACTCCCATCTATTCTAATGAGGACATCCACAAAAGCTGGATATCACCCAGGGAAGTGATCAGTCAACTTAAGTCAACTAAAATCTTCAGTTACTCCCCATTTTCCTGCTGTGTATAGCAGTCTTTCTTACATTTACATTCAAGTGTGTAAGCTAAATAAGCACATTTTACAGGTTTTAGGGAATACATACCTGAGCTTTTCAAAAGTGATGGTCAGCTGCATTGAACTAAAGAGTGAGCTGACCCTGAAGTCATAAAGACCTGAGAATTCAAATCTGGTCTTAAGACACTTAACACGTTCTAGCTGTGTGATTCTGGGCAAGTCACTTAAACCCAACTGCCTTAGCAAAAGACAACAACAAAAACAACTCCCACAATTAGACCAAGGTTACAGCTAAGCAACCAAGGACTAAGTAATTTTCAATGGAGAAGGGGAAAAAACAAAGCTACAGTTTTCTCTTTTCTCCTCCTAAACTTCTAATAAAATACAACTTCCAGAGAGGTGGGTTTCACCTGTCTCCACTGGACCAAAGCAGGGGATTAAAATATTTGAAGTTCCATCTAAGGATTTGAAAAACCCCAGGATTAACTTACCCCCTCCTCCACCACCTCCTCTGTGGTCCACCAGCTGCATCAATTTCGGATTGATGGCCTGATTGGCCTCCTCTAACACTTTGATTAGTTCCCTAGCTTGTTTTAGGTTTCCTGGGGTGAAGAATGTATAGGCGGTGCCTTTGTTGGTGCTACGGGCTGTTCGGCCAATTCGATGCACATAATCTTCTGAGCTGTTTGGGTAGTCATAGTTGATCACAAACTTTACATCTTCCACATCTTCAGGACCAACGATGAATCCGGAGATGGGGGTTGAAGTGGTGGAAAAGAAGGTAAAGAATGTGCCAACGATAGGTGGGAAGCACGGATGTGGATGACAGCAAGAGGAGAGAAGATTAAATTAGTAACCACACTGAACAGAAACAAAACAGACTTATCCCAACAGAGTAAAAGAGGGAAAAACAAGATCAGATAATCTTGGGGATCCCATAAGTGGCACATCAGTTTCGAATGGATGCAGTAGTATTAATGCAACCATCTCATCAAAAGTGCCCATGTTAAGTAAATCAAAAGCGCTTCATGAAAAGACAGCAACTGTCCAAGAGAAACTCTGTTCAAGAGTCAAGTGAATTCCAGCCCACTCCTCTCCAAAACTCACTAGAACATGAAGCAAAATGATACCATCGTATAAATAAGGGCAAACCACTTCAACTCTGTTGGGAGAAGCCCAGCAAAATATAACAATATTACACACTTACCTTCAAATCAGTTACATGGCAAAAACACAGCTTCATATACTTTCTTATGACTACTTTGTCAAAGGAGTTTTACACCAAAGCATTTCATGTTATTTATTAAAATTCTCCCCATTGTTCAACTTTAGAAACACTCCTGCTACAAATTCTGTTCACCTAATTTTTTTTAAAACTTGAAAGAAGTCATTTTTTCCTACCTTTTTCTTCTAATTAGCTTGAAAACATATTACTCTAAAATTTTACTACACTACCAAGTCCAGTTTCTGATGATCTTGATCAACTCAAGGTTGTGGTTTGAACTCAACCAAAACTCGTCTAAGTGACCAGGGAATGAGATGAATAGCCAATTTGGAAAATGCCACGAAACCTTGAGATACATTCTGGCCATCTCTAAAAACTATGTAAATGTTAGTGTGGAAGTCGTAAGATAATCTATTTACTAAAACAAGCAAAGTTAAGACTGTCATTAGAGTCCTAATGTTTTGTGGAAAAAAAATCTGCATTTTACAAAGAATATTCAGAAAATATCCAAGATAAAACACAGATTTTTGTGATATAAATAATTAAAAAACATTCTCTGTTTGTTACCAGACCGATGCACACTCCCTCCTCCTTTGGGAAACCGCTGCAGCCGATCCCGTCTCTTTGCCTTTTATTTTTGGCGGCCTCCTTTCGAAAACTCCGCCCTCTGACACGGGACCACTGGAGCGCGGGGAGCATGCATCAAGGGTCCGTGGCAGTGAGAAGTCCCCACACACGCTCGCTCTGTGAACTGGCTTAGATGCTTCTCTGTAGCCCCATTTGGTTGCCAAGCGCCGGAGAACCTGGGTTCGGGTAAAAATTTCAGGTCCTCCAACGCCTCCCCCCGGGGATAATAGGGGTGATTGTAGAAAAAAATGAATAAAAATGCAAAAGTTACATCCAAAGGGTCAGACTGCATCTATTGCCCAGACTGCATTAATTTCAGGGGGAGATGATTTGAAAAAAAAAAAAATGTTTATGTAACTGTTGTTAAAGGAGATGGGAAGAAAGGGACGTTGTCTGTTTCTTATTACAGAAAAGGCTCCTCAGTCTTTGCTGACTCCTAAGTCCTGAATCACACCAGAAAGAGTGAGAAGGCAGATATCACAGGGGGCAGCGCGAGTCTCCAGCTAAGGTCGTTGATGTTAACAGAGCAAAAAAAAAAAAAAAAAATTGTGCAAAGATAGGACAAAGAGTAAGATATGGGATGGGAAATTTTGATCAACACAGCCACATCTTCAGAGCCAGGATAAATAGCAACCAACTGTATGCTCCTTGGTCAATCCCATTCCGCATGTCTGTCCAGCAGCAGAGCAAGTTGAATTATTGCACTGAATGCATGAAGTGCTTTCTTAACAGAAAGCTTTGGGGACTGTAGTCAATAGTTCAGATTCTAACCTTTGGGAACATCTGGGGGCAGGAAGGGGTCAGAGTTGGTGATAGTTCTCCAGACTAAAAAGGTGGTCCAGTGTACACACAAGAGCAAGTCTAGGATTAGGTTTCTCCAGCTAATCATGCTCTTTGTATTCGTGTGCCACAAAGGTATTATCTTGTTGCCTTTAGAAAAGAGGTAACGGGGACAAGAAAGTACTCTGGGCCACATACCCTTTTGGTCAGACCATCGAAAAAGCCCTATGGTTTGGTCTGCAGCTCGAACGATATTGGGGGAGGAGAGGGGCAAAGGAAGGGTGGGGAGTGGGGAACAGGATGGGGACAGAGGCTAAGAGATATGCTCATCTAGAGCGGCTCCGGACCACCCATGCAGAGATGCCCCGAGCCTGCACTGAGTGACGTGCAGCTGATAGCAAAGCTTCTGTTAGAAAACAAGACAAAAGAAATTCAATGTTTTTAGTTTATCCAAGTGAAGTTTAACAAAACAAGATTTTAGAAAGACCAGGGGAAGGAGCTTTTTCTCTTTGATAGTGACTAATGAAATTTGGGAGTTTTGAACTTACCTGAAGGGAGATTTAAGAAACCACTGTTTGCCAGGGAGGGAGAGAAAAGGCCTGGTGACTCCGCCAAAATAGTGCGCCCCTGTCTACTCGAGGTAGACGCCTTCACTTTCCAGATCTCAGAGGACCTTGGTCACAAGCTGGCCAGTTTATTTTGTCCTCCTTTTGATTTTACAAGGCAGCAAACAAAAGGGGCCCAAACAAGCACGGGTGCTGTTTAGTAACAAGAAACAGACTCAGAGACCTTCCCGGGCCCCTTCACTCGGGTGAGTGGGGGGTGGGGGGAGTGGGAGGCTGATTACAACATGGCGGCCAATTAGGTTGATAGGGGTGCAGGGGTGGGGTGGGGGTGGGGGGAGCTGCAGGTTTATTTTAACTGTCTAGGCGAGATGCACAAAGAAGCTACCAGCACATAGCAAGCCTGTTTAAAAATCACCATCACTGAAAGCTTTTCTTTTCCATAAAAACTGCTTCCAGGCCTCAGCCCCTTCTCCCAACAGGCCCAAGTTCTCGCTGCACAGGTCCAGACATGACCTTCTGAGGGCAGAGACAGTCTCCAGTCACAGCTGGGAAACCACCGCCTCTGAGAGGAGAGGCGATCGGCAACACTTTTCGGGTAAGGAAGAAAAGTCTGACGAGGAAAATCGCACCCACAGACCTGGGGCTTAGTCCCAACACTCATCTCTCGTTAGGTTCAATGCCTTCACCAGGCTTCTGGGTGTGCTTGCCTTTCTGGCCTTTCACCATTAAGACAGGGCTCCCAATCACAGAACCCTTCCACCGAGCTGGACTTAATTCATGAGCAAAGCTATCTACATACTTTAAAGTCGAGGCTGGCACTGCCAAGTCTGACAACCACGTTAAAAAACAAAGTGGCCCAGAAATGTCTGGGTACAAGTCACAGTGGAAGGCTGCCAGAAGATTCATTTTTAAAACTGGCAGTAAGTGTGTTTATCACAAAGAGGGAACTCGGTCCCCAAGATAATTTATTTTACAGCAGTCAGTGATAAAATGGGCAACAGTGATTGACTAAGCCATCCGTACACAGATATGCTCAAGTCTTAATTACTAAACCCCAACAATCCGTTGCAACAGTACTGTGAAGCAGAGGAAGAAGAGATGCAAACTAACTTCAGAGTTCTGCCTCACAGACAGGCAACTACCCCAAAATGGTTTGGAACAAGGGGGCAAATAACCTTTGTTCAGGTGGCCAACTATCAAGAAGAAAAGCTACGACGAAAATTGCAACAAAGCAATACGGCTCTTTCCTTGGCATACAGGTGAGCTGAAGATAGCCAAGATCAATACAGCCCATGCTGTCCAACCAAGAAGTCTGAGAACGCAAACTGGGGGTGGGCCAGAATCAACCGCTTTAACTGAATGTCTCTTCTCCCTCTTGAGTAGTCATGCCTAGGCCTTGCTGCAAACCAAAGCCTGTTTGTTAGGAGCAGGAAGAGACTTTGAACATGTTAAGAAAAAAAAAAAACACCAGTTTAAAAAAAAATTACTTGTGGGGAAAATCACGCTTTGCATTATTTTTTTTTTAAATATATCTAAATATACACACATAGAGTCTATTTTGAGGTAATAAATAAACCTCCCAACCAAAAAAGATACATATACCAGTAATAGGCAAGAGACACCTATCTGTACAAACCTAGCCCACGAGAGGCTACATCTGTAGCAATGAGGATGGGAGCCTTCCCTGAACGGAATTCTGAAAGACAAAAGTCCCCCCCACCCAATATCATGTTGAGTCAATAGAGCTAAAAGGCATGTTTTACAAGAAAATCCAAAAACATTTCTAAGTTTGATTGGGCCTTTCTTCCATTTTGTAAGTTTAAAAACTGAAGGTGTTTCTCCTCACCATCACCACCACCGAATGTTCCCCCTTTTATTACTATATATCTAACCCAGCCACCCCGTTTTCTAGACCAAATCTTAAGTTCAATTTAGAGATAGCAGGAAGCTCCATCAGGAATGGGGGAGCCAGGAATAAAGTTCTTTGGGGAAGGCAGGTACATTCTTTCAAAAAGGACATGCTTTATTCCATCTTAATGACAATGAACCGAAGAGAGAAAGAAGTATGAGGGGAAAGGGAACAAATAACAGTACAAAATTTTTGCTGACAGTGAGTGGTATTACTGAATCCTACTTGATGTAGTTTAAAAAACCACATTAGTTCCTTTACCATCATGATATTCCTTCCTTGAACATTTGTGCTACAAAGTTTAAAGCCAGAGCAAAGTGTTTCTGAGCTGAGCTCAACTTAAAAGAAAAATATTATTTCATCAAAAAGTCCAATACTTAACATCTACTCACCATTGAGTACCCAATCTCTTTCTGGTTGACTCTTGTCTCCATGGATACACATAGCTGGCCATCTGTCAATGAAAATTGACCTCCATTTTAGAAAACACATTGAAGAAAACAAAGTCAAGAAAATAATCGTAACCATCAATCACGTTTTAGTTTTGTCAAGGTTACCAAATCAATATATTAGTGTGACCACTTTGCAAAACAAAAAGCTAATTGCTGCTCCCATTTTAACTGTAGAATTTCTTACAGACTGAAGCTGACAGTTCAACACCACACTCACCCATCTCTGCGCATCCTCCGGGTCAGGTCATCACACCGTCTCTTTGTCTCCACAAAGATTATGGTCTTATTTTCTTTTTCAGCCATTATTTCCTCCATTAGCTGGATCAGTCTAGAAGGTAATCACAAATTCTAAGATGCTTACCAACCTAAGTTACAATGCTCACTGACCTTTTAGGTAACTTGAGAATGATTCGGAAAATCACTAAGAAACATTCAAATACCAAAAATTAAAGTGAATTGGCCTACTCAGTAATAGGTTATTTCAAAATAGCTCCATACTTGTGGTCCTTCTCACTCTCCATGCAAACATCCACAATCTGCAAGATGTTGTGGTTGGCACTCAGCTCCAGATTCCCCACATTGATCTGGGTATAGTCACGAAGGAAATCCTCGGCAAGCTGTCGAACCTCTTTTGGCCAGGTGGCACTCCACATCAGGGTTTGTCTGTCAGGCTAAAAGCAAAAAGAGAGAGTGATGCTGGATGAAGGAACTTTTATAGCTAGAGATTAAGAAGAAAAAGCATCAGTTTTACACACCCTGATTTGGTCCACAATCTTTCGAATCTGAGGCTCAAAACCCATATCAAGCATCCTGTCAGCCTCATCCAATACAAGGTAAGTACAACGACGAAGGTTGGTCTTTCCCGATTCTAGAAAATCTATCAGGCGGCCAGGAGTGGCTATGCAGATTTCAACACCTACAGAAAGAAAATTAGAGATGAGAAAAAACATTACTTACACTTTCAGACTTTTTACCCCCTATACCCAAATCTCCAATTATGTGGTGTCTTCCAATTACAGTACGAACTTTTCCAATCCAAAAACAATCTACTTTTTAATTGGTATATTCTTAAAAGTGAATTTTATTACCCAGTGAAGGGGGAAAAAAAACTATGGAAAATACATTTTTACTTTTATAATGGAAGCTAAAAGAAAAAAATGTTCTAATTTACAGACATCTGCTATGCAGAAAACCAGCTCTCTGTAAATGCACATGCGTTTTATACACAGTAAAATAGCTTTGGATTCCTTATTACCTCTCTCCAAATCTCGAATCTGAGGACCTTTCGGAGCACCTCCATATATACAAGTACTTTTTAATCGAGAGCACTTGCCATAATCATCAGCTACTTGCTGTACTTGCTGGGCCAGTTCTCGGGTAGGCGCCAGAACCAGGCACTGCAAAGTAAAAAGGACACCTGTAGAACACACCTTATGCATGTAAATTAGGGATTAAAATGAGATCCTACTTAACAAGCACATATGATTAAAACAAATTCTCGAACCTTATTTTCCATAGGGGATATTCACCTCAACATCATCAAACCATTACAACACATACATGTATGTCTCGCCTCACCAATTACCTTGTAAAGTATGTATATGTAAACATTGACTTTATATTTTCTTCTCTTGCTGTCCTATAAAAATCTAGCAAGGTGCTTAGCAACATACAGCATACGTTTGCTAAATACTCTCCGCATTTTAAGTGCTTACATGGTTTCTTAGGAATGCTTCTTAGTTTTAAAAAAATGAAACAGAGCAAGACTTACAATTGGGCCATCCCCCCTCTCCAAATATGGCTGATGGTTGATATGAACAATTGCAGGCAGCAAATACTGAAAAAGGGACAAAAAGAAAATTTCAATAGGATGTTGGCCTTTAGTTGAGCAAGACCAACTCCTATTTACAAAACATTTTTTTCCACAACAATCTTTTGATGTAAATAATATTACATAATGACATGAGATGGCTTAAGCTAAGAAAGTTTGCATAAGGGACTTCCAACACAGACTTCCTGAGTATTATATACCAACCAACACCCTCTCTATTACAGGACATTGTCTTTTCCCTTATAGCACAAATTAAATTCAGCTAAAACCCAGGGGGGGAAAGAAAATCTTCTAGTTCCTGTATAGTATAGCCAAGTTTCTGCCATTTCACCAACTAAAGCAAGTAGCAGTATCAACACAATCCTGCTCACTTAAATGTCATCTACATAGAAAACAATGGAGAAAATGCAATTTATCAACTGATTGAGAAAAGCTCCCATTTAGGTAACAATTGAAAGCTTATGAAACTTACCTCACAACAACACTGTGAGGTAGTCTATTATAATTCCCATTTTACAGAGGAAACAGGAATTACAGGAGAAACAAGGAAATACAGACACAGAGAAGTTGGGAACTTGCTAAGTGTACAATTAAAACCAGGGTCTCCTAGAGTTCTGAACTTCAGTGCACTTTCCACTAATCTCTCAGTATACAATTCAGCAACTCAGAGGCAGACTACAGGAATACTGTGAAAATGATGGTTCTTGGTACATACCGCCAAAGTCTTCCCAGAGCCAGTTTGGGCAATGCCCACCATATCCCGGCCACTAAGAGCCAATGGAAATCCCTGGCACTGAATTGGAGTTGGTTCTGTGAAGTTCTGATCCATTAACACATCCATCACATACTCTACAAGACAAAAAACCCAAACAAACACAATACTTCGCTCAAAATTTAAAATTTAACATGAGTAGCAGTCGTAGAGAACTCAGTTAAGGAATCTCATATTTTGCCACTTCCTATAACAATTTAGAGTTTAAACTCTACAGCAGTATTTCCCAACTGTTTTTGATCCCTAAACCTCCCTCCCCATCCTATTACCCATATTCAATAAGAATGGAAAGTGTCAAATTTTCCATGCATGTGCACCTAAGAAATAAAAAGATTTATGCATGTTCAGTAAGAACGGAACATGCATTTTCAATGGACACCAACAATTCCATCTTTCTGGTGGAAATCAAATGAAAAGACCAGACCAAACTCCCTTTGTATTCCACTGACTTGGTTGCCCACGGCATAGATAGCATTTATACAAGAATTTAAGAATAAAGAATTTCTGCTCTAAAGAATATCACAAAGTCTCTTAACAAGATCACATGAAATTCACAGAGAGAACGCTTGGCCCCTTGGTATCTACCAATCTCACTCTGGCAAGGTTTGCAATTCCTAAGAAGTTTATAACCTACATGACCCCCACATCATTCCTTTCACTTATGAAAATAATGTCCAGTTTATGTCACGGGATGCCAGACTTCACAAATGTGGACACACTTTTCCTGATCACCCATCAAAATCTGTGCACTCAGCATTTTCCAACATGACAACTGCTCATGTCATCAAGGTAAGGCTAGCTAATCTCTAGGTCTAATCTGAATAGAACTAGCAATTAGCCTTTCGGTCTATCCTTTAACCAACTAAATAAATTCTCCCCCTTCATTCATTTTTTCATTAGTGCTTTTCATACACAACAAATAAACATTTAGTTGAATAACTTGAGTAAACTGAAGATTACTTACGAGGAAAGTTAGCATGATGGAAGGCAAATACTGGCTTAGGACAAACATCTCCCCCTCTCACTGTGATCTCCTTCTTCCGGCGCAGTTCATCAACCTCATACTACAGTAAAATAAAACCAAGCAGCTTAGCATAAAGTTTCTATTTGGGATAGCCATTACCTAGCTTCCTTTAACTTGGCAACTATTAAAGGTAAGTTCCAATTCACTAAAATAAAACCCTAAGTGCATTGGAGGGTCTAGGAAACCTTTAAAATGCTGTTTTCTACCAACAGTTTTAAATATGCTTCAGCTTAATGGGCATCTTTTGAAGTGGAAAGAAGGCCAAGCCTGGATTCTTACTGCATGATCTTGGGCAAGTCACTTATCCTCTGCTTGTCTCAAATTTCTTCAATGTTCAAATGAGAGAAATTAACACCTATGCCTCCTAGGGCTGTTTGAGTATCAAGTGAAATAGCATTTGTAAAAGCACTTGGCACAGTGCCTGGCCCATAGCAGGCATTATATAAAGCTAGTTTGTTTTGTTTTTAAATTATGACTTCCTTTTGAGTAACTGAATTAAAATGCCACATTACCCTATAGCCCTTAAACTCTTTTGATGTTTCAAACAACCCTGTGAAATAATACTATCTCCATGTTACAAATGAGCAAGTGAGGCCATTGCTTAGCTTATTAACATCCATACAGTACTTATCTCTGCTCCTCTTCATGAAGGTAAAGCCCCCACATCAGCTACTGCTGTAAGGGGGCAGCTAGACAGAGCTAGTTTTTTTTTTGTTTTATTTTTTTTACTACAGACTTTTCTTAAAGAGGTAGGTGGTGGTTTTATTTGTTTTTTGAAATGTCTTCCCTCCTTAAACCCCTCCTAAGCCAGGTTACTCCCACTGTGGGGACTTTTGCCGGGGCAGCTTGGAGAGGTGGATGAGAGGAGAAATGACCTGGTCATAAAATATATAAAGAGCATTCTGATGAAGGCTTTGGTTTTAATCCGTATCATATTGTCTATAAACTCAGATTATTACTTAGTCAACATTTGGAATAAAAATAAGTAATCAGACTAGTCTGCTATTTTATAGTTGATTAAAGCAAATACTGAACTAAGTCTTCTTTAAGGTCTGTTGCAACTTTCAAATCCAATGGATCTGACCAAACATTTACAATTAGGAAAAATATCAGTTCTCATTTTCTGTTCTCAAACACTATGATAAACAGCAAATGCTATTTATATTTTCCAGGGATACTGAAATCATATTATTGCTAAAATGTATTTTACACCTAATCAATTCTAATAGAGGTAAAGATATAAAAACCAAAGTAAGGCAGGGAGGATCATCGATCAGTCAAGCATAAAAATTTACATATGTGTATGTTTGTATGTATATATGCATGTATGTACATATATAACCATCCTGCCATTCAGGTTTCTATTCTCAAAATAAGGGGGAAAATAGACTCACAGCTTGTTAAGACAAAAAGCACCACTTAAATATACTCTGACCTTTTAAAAATTTTCTTCAAATTTACAAAACCTACTATTAAAAAAACTTACCGGAGTAAGCCTGGCTACTTCAGGATGTTCCACATAAAAGTTCTTCTCAAACTTTGGCAGTTCACTCAGGTCCCATTTCTTTTTGCGCAAACGTTCCCCAGGATTACCAAATTTCTTTGGAGGCAGGCCTCCACCTCCTCTTGCTCCAAACCTAAGCCCATCAAAAATAGTCCACTTTATATTTTTCCAAAAAGTAGATCTTATTTTTTTAAAGTGAAAAATTATATAAAATATTAAATCTTTAGTGCCATTCCAGATAGCTATACTTGTAAATAAAACCTGGCTTCCAAATTCCTTCCTCATTAATTCCTGTTCCATAAAACTGAACATTAGAAAACCTGGAGTTCTTTCTCCCAGCTATTAGCATTAGGATGCCTCTCCTACCTCTTGTAGCATGCCATGCCTAATTAAGATTCTTCTTTCACAAGTCTATTCAGAATTGACTGCTGTAGAAGCAACTTCATAATTATTGCCTGAGTTTTTAAAAATTCAAATGATCTCCAACTTATTCCTACAACTCAAAGTATTCAAATAGCTTGATATACATAAATAATTACAATCTTCCTCAAATATAAATAGAAAAGGACAAAAAGGGAAATTATGTCTTGTATTAAGAAATTAAAATCATTGATGTTCTTTTCAAACCACTTATTTCACAAAAAAAAAACATTCACCAGTGGAAAAAATAAAAACCATAAAGTTCGTTCAAAACTGAAACCAGCAGAGACAGCCAGCCATTTTAGCTGAGTGGCTTACTAAAGGTTCTTTTCTTCAATCTCTGGATAAAGCCAGCTTGATATTTATTCATACAGAAGTATTAGGGGAAAAAAAAATGATTATTAGAGCCAGCAGATACTAAAGAAAATCTACATAAAATGTGGCCTATTTCCTCCTACTCTTTCAACTAAAATTTTGAAAAACTATTTGAAAATTTTGTAGTATATATTAAAAAGACAAATTCCTCCAGATAACTGTTCAAATTTGCTAAAAGTCATTTGTACCAGTATGTCAAATAAGGTCACACAAGCAAACATGGCCAATGTTTTATATTAATATATATGTATGTATATATTTTGCTACAATCCAAAAACCTGTGTTGACTTTAAACAACAAAACAAACAAGAAAGTTAATTCTTGGAAGAAAAAGATTTCATTCTTTTTATATGAATAATTCTCGAAGCAGTCACTTCAACGCCATTTTCTCTAGCCTAAACCGCCAGACTAATGAGGCAAAGGAAAACAGATTCTTCTTCAAACAGGAAAGCACAGGCTTATGTTTTGTTTTTGTTCTGAATTTAAAACTCCTGGCTATCTATTTTGAGCTTGGTTTTAATACACAGCCCTCTCTTTTTTAACTAACAAATAAATGATGGAATTTATTTTCTTAGGAAAGACCTTTGCTCTTGCTATTAATACAAAATACTTTTATTATTTTGCACTCAAGATGACAGTTGGTTTTAAAAACTTGCTTATGACACTTTATGCATTTACTTTCACAATGAGTCTATTTATATGACTGTGTTTATTAAACTGTCTTTAGTAATTTAAATTTACAAATTAGCAGTGATAATTATAATCTGTCCTGTTATAGTGGAACGTTTCTGGACACAATACAAATTGAAGACTATTCAATTCTAACAAATACTTAAATTGATAAAAGCCAAGTCAAAAATGTCCAAGTTCCAACTTTTTGCCCACATACGGATTTGTATAAATCTATGCCATCTTAAAGATAATTATGGTTAAGTGGACTTTGCAAGAATACAATTCAGAGGATCAGTATTATCCAACATTTATACTGGTTATTTTGGGATACTTAACATTTATGTAATTTTACAGAATTTCTGGGACATATATATAAAAAGGATGGTTAGCAGCTGTTAGCCAAATCTTTGTACTATAATCATAAAAATAACCATCTAAAATGTTCATCACTTGGCCATAATCATTCCAGTGTATGTGATGGGGGAAGGAAAAGGTCCCCTAAAATGGTACCATTTTATATGTAGCAAGAAATGAACCAAGAATCAAAAGCTTCAGATGGTAATATCTTAAGGCATGATGCATTATCATTAAATGTGTCTATGGCTGGCATTTATAAAGGAATAGACAAACTCAAACTTTGGCCTTTCCAACATACTAAAGTGACAGAGTCACAATAGGAATGATTCTATTTTTATGTATTTTGATACTTTAAATAAAAATCAGATTTGTTGATTTTATATTACCATGCTATGTTCTGAAAGTTTAGAATTATGCAGCATGTATAAAAATTTGAATCTAAACTTTTGCTTCCCCAAATTTGAACTTTTATGGGAAATGTATTTGACTTACTGGATCAAGGATCCAGAAAGAGAATGAACAGAGCCTTAAAAAATCAAAACCACAAGAGTGTTTTATCATTCAAAGAGGCAAGTAGTTAAATACGTTTATTCCCTTAACTGAGCCCCAAAGCACCTCTTCAATTAAGAAAGATGCTATCCAAGAAAAGATTCTACAAGTAAAAAGTGCACATTCCAAAATGGCAGCCTAGTTTCTTTGAATCTTCTCTAGAAAGAAAATTAACTCTGCACTGGTGGAGACCTCAATGCAACTGAACACAAATGTTTATTGCTTAATGCCCCACTAGCTCTCCCCCTTTTCTTCAAATCCTACCATTTGAGGAGAAAGGTCAAGAGTAAGACTGGCTAGCTTCCAGGTCAGGGTCAATCAATTAGTCATGTGACCTATCCAAGAAAGTCTTTTGACCTGGCTAGAAATATTCTGCTTCCAAGTTCAAGAGGAATGCCTGTGAAATGCAGCACTGTGCGAATTTAAAGGATTATTAACTTGCCAAACTGCCTTTAGCAAATGAAGACTTTGAACCCAAAACGCTAGACACAAGATCCTAGCTGGAGATAACAAGAAGCAAAGCAACGGATTGATGCATCAGAGGAAATGCTTCATTCCTTTCAATTCTAGAAACATTAAGTGTTCACAAGATACTAAATTCAAAAACAAAACCATACTGGCCACTAAAGACCTTCCACTTCCTCCTACAAGACATAATGAATATCACCATTTCTCCACCGTCCTAAGGAAAACACATTTTTTTCTGTAATAATCGTTTTAAATGCAATTTTAAAACTGTATCTGTCAGGTGGAGACTTTCTTCTTTTTTTTCCCCTCACCACCAGCATTCCCTTGGAGGTTGAGGCCGCGGAGGAATAGCGGTAACGTTCAAGAGATTCAGGATCAAGTCTCCCACCTGGGTCCGTCGGCTCCATTCCAAGGGGGACCTAGCTTCTTCCCCTCCCCCACTCCGCAATCTAATAGGATCTAGTGCTAATTAGACTCAGGCGGCCCCTTCCTTCACCCGGAGCACGCTGAGCCCCGCCCCCGCGGGGGTCCTCCCCCCCAATTCCTCTCCTTTAAGCGAGGGATACTCTTAAGGTCCACTTTCGGGGTATAGAAACAGGATGCAAAGACGCCTCAGTCTCAGTTTCCCCATCTAACAAAAAGGGCCACACTAGGGAACTTCAAAGACTCTGTTTTCCCAGTGTCCACGGGCCCAAAGGATGTCGACACCAACCCCGCCCCCTTACCCCAGCCACGAGAGTTGTAATCTTCTCTGAGTCTTAGTTTCCCCACCTGGAACGAAGGAAATGCTCGCATCGTTCCCTTCCCTTCCCCATTGTCCAAGGCCTTCGCGGGCTCCCGTTGTCCCCCGTGCCTCGGTTTCCCTGTTCGTTGCTGGCGGCACTAACCTCGGTCTCCGCCGTCGCAGTCACCAGCTTCCCCCCCCCTCCCTGCCTCGGTTTCCCCGTGCTTACCCTCCGCGGTCCCGGTCCCGGTCGCGGTCTCCGAAGCCGCCTCCTCGCATCGTGGCGCCGGGGTCGGACAACGGGGCGAGGCCGGGCGGGGGCCTGAGGAGGAGCGAGGCGGCGGCGGGGGCACAGGCCGCGCGGAAGGGCCCGGCGGCAGCGGCTGCGGAGGCCGAGGCCGGCCCGGGATTCGGAATGGCTCGCTCCTCGGCGACGTCTCCCGTCGTCGGCGTCGCCACCGTCGCCGGCGGTCGCGTCGGAGACGGGCGCGGGGCTGAGAGAAGGCGGGTGCGCTGCGGCGGCGGCGGCTGCTCCTTCCTCCCTCAGCGGCGCAGCTCCACAAAATGGCGGCCGCCGCGCGACTCGAGCGCTACGCACGACCGAGGCGGCACGTAAATCGCGTCCAGGAATGGCGCGCCCCTCCCCCCGCCCCGCACGGCCGGCTCAAAGCCATTCCCGAACGCAAGCCACGCCGATTGCGCAAGCGGCCGCCTCCCGCCGCCCGCCACGATGCCCCCGAGCTACGCAGCGCGCGTAGAGCTCGCGCGCGCGGCCGAGGCTACGACGTGGCGTAAACCGGACGGGGGAGGGGCGGGGAGCGGTCGAGTCGCTACGTAACATTCCTGGCGGCCACAGCCCGCCGGCCGCCCGCGACCACGGGGCTGCGCACTCTGCGTAGTGTAGCGGGGTGGAGAATCCGGGGTCTTGACCGCCACTGCGGCTGCGGCGGGGCTGCAGAAGCTGCGCTGCGACGACAATAACGTTCTCCATATTGCGGGCTAGGGAGCTCCGCCGGCCCCGCCCTTCCTCCCCGCTTCCCGCAGTGCTCGTCCCTTCCCTGCTTGCGGTGCTCCTGCGCGTGGGGCCCAAGCCTAGGGCAGGCCGAGCCTGGACCGGAGGGCTAGAGGAAGACCCCGTACCTTCGCGTACACCCCGCCAGAGGCGTGCGCCCGTGGCCGCCATCCAGGGTCTTAACGCGAGGCCCGAGGACCCAGCCTCCCCCCCTGCCCTTTCTCGAGGGACTCCGCATTTAGCTAGTGCAGGGCCTAGTAGGCACACAACAGGCGCTTAATAAATGCTTTGGCATAATGTTGGAACTTACTTAATGCCCAGCAGGTCATGGGGCTTAAGCTTTATCAACTGAGCGGCTAAAAAGCCCCTTCTCTGATATACTCCTTTTCCTGAACTGGCATTCAGTAGTCCCTTAATAAATCGTTGGATTTAAGAGTAAAACATCTTGTTTGCAGGTCTCCCTCAACAGAAAAAGCAATTTGAGGAAGAACTTTCTGCCTTTCTTCGCTACTTAGCAAGGTTTGGCATACAGTGGGGGCTTAATAAATGCTTATTGGCTTGACTGAAGCAATGAGAGACCTTAGGGCATCTTATCCAACTCCCTCTTTATATATCAGAAGAAACTGAGGGAAAGGGCCCTGAGCTACAGATTGAAGAGGATGGTTATGAACCTGTATCATCCAGGGTTAGAACATAAGCTTTTATCCAGTGTTTTGTTTTTGTTCCTCTCTAACTCTTCCCAACCCCTTTTAGGGTTTTCTTAGTAAAGATATTGGAATGAGCCATTCTGGAGAGCAGTTTGGAACTATGCTCAAAAAGCTATCAAGCTGTGCATACCCTTTGACCCAGCAGTGTTTCTACTGGGCTTATATCCCAAAGAGAATTTAAAGAAGGGAAAGGGACCTGTAAGTGCAAAAATGTCTGTGGCAGCCCTGTTTGTAGTGGCTAGAAACTGGAAACTGAGTGGATGCCCATCAGGAGAATGACTGAATAAATTGTGGTATATGAATATTATGGAATATTATTGTTCTGTAAGAAATGACCAGCAGGATGATTTCCATTATATACTTCAACAACAATACTATATGATGATCGATTCTGATGGACCTGGCCATCAGTTCCAATCAGATCCAAATCAGTTCCAATAGAGCAGTAATGAGCTGAACTAGCTACACCCAGGGAAAGAACTCTGGGAGATGACTATGAACCACTACATAAAATTCCCAATCCCTCTATTTTTTCCACCTGCACTTTTGATTTCCTTCACAAGCTAATTGTACACAATTTCAACATCTCACTCTTTTTATACAGCAAAATAACTGTTTGGACATGTATACTTATATTGTGATTAACTTATACTTTAACATATTTAATATGTATTGGTCAACCTGCCATCTGGGGGAAGGGGTGGGGGAGAAGGAGGGAAAAAGTTGGAACAAAAGGATTTGCAACTGTCAATGCTGAAAAATTACCTATGCATATATCTTGTAAATAAAAAGCTATAATAATAATTTAAAAATGAATGGGTCAAGGATTCAGTTCAGAAAAAAAAAAAAAGATATTGGAATGGTTTGCCATTTCCTTCAATCCATTTTAAAGATGAGAACAAGGTTGACTTTCCCAAGTAGTGTCTGAGGTTGGATTTGAACTCAGGACTTCTTGGTTCCATGTTCTCTGTGCACTATGGCACCATCTGGATTCCTATAAAATGTCTTTTTCTGAGGTTGACAAATAGCAGGAGATGAGTAGGTTTTGCTTCAGCATTTGACATATAAAACCAGATGGTATCATTCCTTTGCTAATTGAGCTATAAAGTTGAAGGTAGAAGACCTGAGTTCAAATTTTGTCTCTGCTTAAAAAAAAAAAAAAAGATAGATGAGCTTGACTAAGTCATTTCCCTAAGACTCATGTTTCCTCCTCTGAAGATTTTAGATTTGGCATAAGGTTCCCCATCTCAAATGAGTTCCCTTTGGATAATAATAGGGCTTTTTTGATCTGCCAAGCACTTTTGGGGCAATATTCTCATTTTTTGGCATTTGGCATTGTTTCATTCAATCCCCATGACCTGTGGTATAAGACAATCTTGGCCACTCCCATGGCTTGTTACTCTTTGTGCAGGACACCCACCTGGACCCCTTCCCCCACCCCCCAATTCTCATCACCTTCCTTCCCTGGCTCAGAAGGGAGCCATGTTGTCCTTGGTGCCTCTAGCACTATGATCTACCACCATAATATTCTGTCAAGACTTTTAATCTTTTCTTCTTAATGAGTTAATCAGGCATTTTTTAAAGGCCAGCATCAACCAATTTTTTCCAGACCTTCCTAAATGACCCCCTTATCTAATTTCTACTGATCTTGGGGATCACTGTCCTTTCTTTTGGGAAAAAAAAATTTTTTTAATCACAAACTTGTCAAAAATTAGAGAAAATCCAATTTTTCTGTGCAGAGAAAAATGGGGGGGGGAGATTGTGTAGGAAATCACAAAGCTCTATTATGTACAGCTTGGCTTTTAAAAATATGTGTTAAGTTAAATATGGCAGTTTCAACACTGCTTTGCTTGTCTGATTCCCCTTCTGTATATTTCAAAATTTTCACTGACACTTTTTTTTATATTAGTATCACTCCCTCCTCCTATATTTCTATACCCCCACACACCCCAAAAAAGGGCCTCCTTTATTATAAAAAAGCATAGTTAATTTAACCAAAACAAAATCACCCACTGACCACATCTTCAAGTAAATGTCTCCTTCTGGACTCTCTTCCATCAAGCCTCTGCCCAGACATGGGAAGCAGGCTTTATCCTCCACTTTCTGAGAACTGGGATGGAGCTGAGTTTTGAAGTCCTCCACAATTGTTTCTCATTTCACTATCATTGTTATAAAAATCTTATTCGTTCTGCTTCCTCCACGCTGTATCTTCTTCCCAAATTTCTCTCAATCTGTCCCTTTGCTCATTTCTCACAGCACAATGATATCCCATTACATTCATGTGCCACAATCTGTTCAATATTTTCCTAATTGATGTGAACTAATTTTGTTTACAATTTTTGCAACAATAAAAAGCAAACAATAAAAAAAAACAATAATAAAATTGTTTGTATATATGGAGCTTTTCCTTTGTCTTGCGCCTCTTGGGAGGTACATGACTAGTAGTAAAGTAGTATTATGGGATCAAGGAGCTCATATTTAGGTGGCTCTGGGGCTATAATTCCCAGATGCTTTCAAGCATATAGCTGGAACAATTTACAGCTACTATCAACAGTCTCTTAGTCCTGGCTTCCCAACAATTGTGTCTTTCCTTTTTGGGGCCATCTTTACCAATCTGGTGTGTGTGAGCTAGAACGTAGTACTGTTTCAATTTGCATATCTTATTATTAGTAATTTGGACGTTTTTCCATTTGGCTGTTGATAGCTTGAATTTCTTCTTTTGAAAACCACCTACTCCAGACTTCAGAAAAACCTGAAAAGACTTACCTGAACTGAGTGAAGAAAGCAGAACCAGAGAACACTGTACACAATAACAGGAACAGTGTTCCAAAGATTAGACTTAGCTCTCAGCAATACAGTGATCCAAGACAATTTCCAAAGATTCGTGTTGGAAAATACTATGCATATTCAGAGAAAGAATTGCTGGAGTCTGAATATGGATCAAAGCAAAATATTTTCACTTTCTTTGGTTTTTCATGGTCCCCCCCCCCTTTTTTTTTCTATTTCTTCTTTCACATCATGACTAATGTGGAAATGTTTTACATAATTGCACATGTAAAACACATATCAGATTGCTTGCCATCTTGGAGAGGAGTGGGGTGGAGGGAAAGAGGTAGAAAAATTTGGAACTCAAAATCTTACAGAAATGAATGTTGAAAATTGTCTTTACTTTTAATTGGAAAAATAAAATATGATTTAATTACCAAAAAAACACAGTCTGGTCATCTCCTTTGACCATGTATCTCCTGGGAAATACCACTTCTTTTTATGATATAGAGCATTGTGCCTTTGCCCAGGTTATCTGGCATATTTGGAAGGCTTTCTCCCCTTATGGCTCTGTCTCCCTGAAACCCTAGGTTTTTTCAAGGTTCAAGTTCAGTGTCACTGCTTATGAGAAATTTTCCCTGATTATCCTAGGAAGAAGCAAGGCAAAGAAAGTGGAAAAACCACTGGCTACCGATTCAGAAAGACTGGATTAAAAACCTATTTCTAGAGATTACTTCTTGGGTGATGACCTCTCTGGACCTCAGTTTCCCCCCTCTGTAAAACTAGCTCTAGATCTAGTGACATCCAACACTAAGATCCTGGTGTTTTTTGTCATGAGACTCCTAGCAGAAGAATTGCTTGTACAGGATGTGCCAAAAGCTTAATCACTTAACCATATGACGTGGTGAGCCTTCTTTCCTCCCCAAATTTCTGGATAGGCTGAGGATTAGGAATGCTTTATTTTGCATCTTTAGGATTTAGCAAGTAACTAGAACATTTCTTAGGGGGTAAAGAAAGGGGCGGGGTTGATGTTCAGATCTGTAATTTCATCCCTCTGGAGCACTTCCAGGACAGAAATTCCCTCAGAGAGTATACCTGGGGAACCCTCTTCCAGTCTTCTAGAGCACGGAGGAGTTAAGTGTCCTGCCATGGTGTATCTGAAACAGATTCTGAATGGAGATCTTTTTTTCTAATTAATTACCTTTAATTTTCCTTTTTTTTTTTTTTAACACATTTAAAATAAGACTGGATAGGTGAACCCCAAGATAGTTTGTGAAATTTAACTGATCAGAATTCATATTTTGGGGGCAGAATGACCAAAGGTAAAGATATGATTGCTTTTGTAGACAGGAGAAGAAGGAAGGAGGGAAGGAAGGAAGGAAGAAGAAAAGGAAGGAAGGAAAGGAAGGAGAGAAGGAAGAAGAAAAGGAAGGAGAGAAGGAAGGAAGAAAAGGAAGGAGAGAAGGACGGAAGGAAGGAAGGAAAGAAGGAAGGAAAGAAGGAAGGAAAGGAAAGGAAAATTAAAAAGGCATTAATTAAGGACTTACTCCAAGCTGCACTAAACACAATACAGAAATCATTCCAACTTTATGTTTTTGTATATAACGTTTTGTATACGTTTTTGGTGACTCACTGTTCACCATGAGACTTTACTCAAGATAGGTGCTCAACATTTTAAAAAATTGATTATTGCTAGAAAAATACATTTTTCCCCCAACATGATCTTTAAATATGTCCTTTCCGATTTTAGGCTAAAGAAATTAAATAATCACTGATGTCATGGACCCAACAGAACCAGAAAGGAGCCCATCTGGTTCAAGCTCCCCATTTTACAGCCCAGCCCCTCAGTTCTCTTTCCTTTCCAATAAGATTTGAAAAGAAGCAGAGATTTGGCAGTTTAAGAGTTGACCAAAGATGGCCCCAGAAGTCAGTGAAGTGAACAGCCCACTATGTGCTAGGCACCTGGCTAAAATTTGGGGACACAAAAACCAGCAAAATTTCTCCTCTGTTTTCCTCCTCTTTTCCCTTTTGGTAAAGTATTACCCTCTCTATCCACTAAGAGTAGAGTGGAATGGGCTGAGGTGGACTGACATTGGTGAGGCCTTTGGTTTTTTACATAATTGGGTTTATAAAGCTACTTGGGGGGAGGGGAAAGCCAAAAACAATCCCTACCCTAACCATATACTTGGGACCTTCTTGCTAATATTGTTGTTTTTTAATAAATAAAATAATAGTAGCAAATATATTACAAATAGCAAAAATAATAATAGAAAATAGGAAAGTGCAAAAGTGCTTGATGGTTTGCAACAAGTTTTACACATTGCCTCCTGATACCAAGTAGATTTGCAAATGAACTAGAGGGAAATCCAGACAGCTCTCTGAAGGCTGACACTGATAAGATTGGAGTGACAGACACTGAGGTTTTTAAATATGAGTGCTAACAATCTATTTTACCAAAATAAAATAGGAAAGACAAATCTAGACAGCCAGTTATCTAAAAAAAGACTGAAGATTTTCCTGGATGTGAGAAGCAGTGTGGCCTAATGGAGAGAGGCAGAGGGCCAGCCTGCAAATCAGGAAGATTTACCTCCTGGTAAAAGTTCTAAGACTATACAAGGCAGACTTGTTCTTCTTGACAATTCAAAATGTCCCACCTGGAAAGGGGATGGGCTCCTCCCAATGGAAGTCTTGAATCAATGGCAGGTTGACCAACTCTTGACTATGTTGCAGAGGGAATTTCTGGTCAGGCTAGATTAGCTGGCCTCTGAGGTCCCTTCCAACCCTAAGGTCCTGGTGTTTTGTATCATGAGACTCATAGCAGAAGAATTGCTTGCACAGGATGTGCTAAAAGCTTAATCACTTAAGCACTGCACTAAGACTTTTGGAACACCCAGAATATAATGAGGAGTCATGAAGGAGGAAAGTCCTGATTCCCAGGTCCTTTAAAATCTGTATAAAATTTAAAATTGATTTTAATTCTGTTTTTAAGATGTCATCAATCTGCCATAATATTCTCCCAGGCCAGGGGAGTCTACTACTTATCCTTGTGACTTCACCTTTCACCTAATTGCTAGAGAAACTTGCCTGAAGGTCAGGCTTTTGGCTTCTAAACTACCTCTACCCTTGGAGTAAAGCCTTTATTTTCCCTTTTTTTTCTTTTCGTGTGTTTCATTTATTTATTTGTTTTGAGTAAAGTCTTTTTTGAGTTTCAGTTCTATAATTTGTAGCTCTGCCCTGGTATTGTTCACTTTTGTAATCTTATCCATCACCCATTTATCTCAAATTTAAATTAATTTAATTAAAACCAAATGCTCCAGAAGATACACCAGTCTCCAGACTCATTTTATCACTTGAGGATTACTTCCCTCTCCTTATAGGAAGTAATGGGAAAAAGCCAAAGTAAATTCTTAATCCACCTCCTCCTGAAGATATCTATTAATTGGGATTGTCTTTCCTTGGCCAGGAGAGATCCCAAAGATGTCGAGTCAAGCCAATTAGAAGAAAGATACACCCAGAACTTTCCTTCGGGGTTTATGGTCATTGAGAGAGGCCATTGATCCAACTGGTTACTGCTAACCTAACTAATAAATTGATCATGTTTGAAATCTTGTCTCTCAATTTATCTTCATTTTCTTTTTTTTTTCTTTCTTCCTTTCTCCCTCCTTTACTGTTTTCCTCCTTTCCTTTCTTCCTTCTTACCTTCTTTTCTCTTCTTCCTCTTTTCTTCCTTCCTTCCTTCCTTCCTTCCTTCCTTTCTTTCTTTTTTTCTTTCTTTCTTTCTTTCCTTCCTTCCTTCCTTCATTTCTTTTTTTCTTTCTGCAATTGGGTTAAATGGCCAGGGTCACACAGCTAGTGTCAAACTGAAGCTATATTTGTTTTATTTTTGACTGAAGCTATATTTGAATTCAGCTCCTCTTGACTTCAGGACTAGTACTCACTAGTACTACTAACCTCAGAATTTCCTGTTATCATCCCCACCCAGGCAGGAAGGAGACATCGCCCAGAGAAGCTGTGATAGGACACAGGCTGATGGAAGCTTCACTTCTAAATGCTTCTGATCATCCCAAAATCTCAGATCTGAAAGGGACATCAAGGCATCCAGTTTGGAGACAGGAAGAGCTGAATGCAAATCCTGACTTAGCATTATTAATTGGAGAAATTCAAATGAAGATAACTCTGAGATACTACTACACACCTGTCAGATTGGCTAGAATGACAGGGAAAGATAATGCGGAATGTTGGAGGGGATGTGGGAAAACAGGGACACTGAGGCATTGTTGGTGGAATTGTGAACACATCCAGCCATTCTGGAGAGCAATTTGGAACTATGCTCAAAGAGTTATCAAACTGTGCATATCCTTTGATCCAGCAGTGTTTCTACTGGGCTTATACCCCAAAGAGATACTAAAGAAAGGAAAGGGACCTGTATGTGCCAAAATGTTTGTGGCAGCCCTGTTTGTAGTGGCCAGAAACTGGAAACGGAGTGGATGCCCATCAATTAGAGAATGCCTGAATAAATTGTGGTATGTGAATATTATGGTATATTATTGTTCTGTAAGAAATGACCAGCAGGATGAATACAGAGAAGCTTGGAGAGACTGACATGAACTGATGCTGAGTGAAATGAACAGGACCAGGAGATCATTATATACTTCAGCAACAATACTATATGATGATCAATTCTGATGGACCTGGCCCTCTTCAACAATGAGAGGATCCAAATCAGTTCCAATGGAGCAGTAATGAACTGAACCAGTTATATCCAGCGAAAGAACTCTGGGAGATGACTATGAACCACTACATAGAATTCTCAATCCCTCTATTTTTGTCCGCCTGCATTTCTAATTTCCTTCACAGGTTAATTGTACATTATTTCAAAATCCGATTCTTTTGTACAGCAAAATAACTGTTAGGATGTGTATACATATATTGTATTTAATTTATACTTTAACATATTTAACATGTATTGGTCAACCTGCCATCTGGAGGAGGAGGTAGGGAAAGGAGGGGAAAAATTGGAACAAGAAATTTGGCAATTGTCAATGCTGAAAAATTACCCATGCATATAACTTGTAAATAAAAAGCTATAATAAAATATTTTTTTAAAAAATCCTGACTCAGGTGCTTACTAGTTGAGTGGTCCTGGGCAAGTCACTTAACCCAATTACCTAACTATTCTGTTGGCCTCTGTTTCCTCATCTGTAAAATGGAAAAAACAATAGCATTCGCCTCCCAGAATCATTGTGAGGATCAAATGAGATGATATTTATAAAGTATTTTAGAACAGCATCTGGCACAGAGTAGATGAAACATAAATGTTAGTTATTATTATCATTAGCTTTGAGGAATCAAAAAAACAAGTAAACTCATAGGCTCGTCTCTGGGATCTGCATTATGTAAAATAATGGCCTTATGAGGATGCCTGTGTTCCCATTGCTGAATAACTGTAATTAGGCTTTCAAGCATTAATAGGTAGTCAGGTTACCTTTGGAACCCAGGAGGGCAGCTCAGGGATCCTAGGGAACAGCAGCTCAAAGGCCAATTTCATCATTTAATTCCCCCTGCTCTGAACCTTCTGCTGCTTCCCTCCATTCATGTGGGAAAAAGGCCAGATTTCTTAGCCTGGCTTTCAAGACTTTGGATATTTCCTCCTGATTGTTAACTGGATACCCTTCACGGATACCCTGCTGCAGGCACATTATTCTATCCCCTCTCTCCCGAAAGTTTCATTCACATTCCCACCTCCTTGCTTTTGCCCCTACTATTCTCCTTGTCTAGAATGCCATCCTTCATCCATTCAGGCTTATCTCTTCTTCATCTTTCACAAATAAAAAAATTGCCCAGCACATTCACTCCTTCCCTTTTTCTTTTCTCCCTCTTTTACTCTGTTAATCAATTATACGGTTCAAATACCCCAAAGCACAACCTTAGGGGCAGAGGGAACAGCTAACACCTTATGTTAGACTCTCAAGAAATCAGGAAAAGCGAGGAAACATCTCCAATACCCCTCAGAGATTGGACTTACTGGGCTATTATGGTCTGGAAACCTAACCTGGAGCCTGGGGCATTTAGTGTGTATGAAACTGGATAACCAGATATGGTGCAAGGTCTCATTCATCCATCCTTCTAGAAAACATCCCAATACCTGTCCTTTTTTTTTTTTTTTTTTAAGTGAGGCAGTTGGGGTTAAGTGACTTGTCCAGAGTCACACAGCTTATTAGTATTAAGTGTCTCAGGGCAGATTTGAACTCAGGTCCTCCTGACTTCAGGGATGGTGCTCTACCCACTGCACCACCTAGCTGCCTGTGTCTTCATCCTGCCAATCTTGACTGGCTATAAAAATGTTCTTCAACAAATCTTGTGGGTTATCTGACTCTTCTGTGGCTCGCTCTCCACTCTGCTCACTGCCTGCTTCTGGATATATTTGGGTTTAGCAGGAAAAAGGAGGTGATAACTACCCTTCCAAATCCATAAGCTTGTTGAGAGAACAAAATATGATCTAAATGAAAGTGTTTTGTAAATGTTAAACATTCAAAAGGAACATAAAATGAAGGTGGAGTCTTTGTATGGACAAGTATAGTACATTTCCAATATGGCAGCCCTTGGGGCATATAAAAATGCTGGGCCAACAGCCAAATTACTCTTCTTTTAAATTTTTAATAGCTTTTAATTTTTTTCTCATATATATGCAAAGATAATTTTCAACATTCACCTTTGTAAAATCTTGTGTTGCAAATTTTTCCTTCTCCCTCCCTCCCTGCTTCTTCCCCTAGAAAGCAAGCAATTGAACATAGATTAAATATGTGCAATTTTTCTAAACATATTTCCATATTTGTCATGCTGTGCAAGAAAATATCAAATCAAAAGGGAGAAAAAAAGTGAAAAAGAAAAAAAAGCAAACATACTACAACCAAAAAAATGGTGAAAATACTTTGATCCACATTCAGGAACTTTTGGGGGTGATGGCAGATGTAAAGTCAAGAAGCTGCTTGAGTTCTCCCAGTTTTCCTCGAAAATACATGCAACACATATTTAACATATATAGGACTGCTTGCCATCTAGGGGATGGGGTGGAGAGAGGGAGGCGAAAATCAGAACAGAAGCAAGTGTAAGGGATAATGTTGTAAAAAAGTTACCCTGGCATGGGTTCTGTCAATAAAAAGTTATATTAAAAGAAAGAAAGAAAGAAAGAAAGAAAGAAAGAAAGAAAGAAAGAAAGAAAGAAAGAAAGAAAGAAAGAAAGAAAGAAAGAAAGAAAGAAAGAAAGAAAGAAAGAAAGAAAGAAAGAAAGAAAGAAAGAAAATCACATGCAACTAAGCCTTTGGAAAGAGTCTGATGGAATGAAAACTCTCTCCAGCTCAAGATAGACTGGAAAAACTTCAAGAAAGGTCAGTCTCATTGGAGTGAAAAGGGTGTTCAGTGTAGCTCCGACAGACTCTGGAAAAGCTTCTGAAAGGGTCTTAATCACAACAAATCAACAACTGAGACTCGTTGTCCTGGTTCAGTAGAAGATCAATCAGTGGGGCAGCTTCTAGTCCCAGCTCAGAAGGCAAACCCTGGGAAAACAGGCTCTTTCCTGAAAAGAGCAGGCAAAGCTATTTCCTGCAAACACAAGGGACCCTTGTGCTCAAAGCCAAGGCTCAGAACTGCACAGGAAGCTTGGGAAAGCATGCACTTTATCCCAGGAGCAGAGCTTGACCATAACAGCAACAACAACAACAAAAAATATCAAAAGAAAATGAGCAAGAAACAGAAAAGAACCTTGACCATAGAAAACTCCTTCAACCCAAACACCAACTCAGACGAGGATATTACCCACAGAGGAAATATCAGAGTGAAATAAATTGGTCTGAAGCCTAAAGAGGCTTCTTGAAAGTGTTCATAAAAGATCCCCATTTAATCTCCCTCTCTCTGGATGCAGATGACACTTTCCATCCCAAGTCTATTGGAATTGCCTTGAATCACTCAGCTGATCATCTCATAATCTTGCTGTGTATAATATTCTCCTGGTCCTGCTCATTTCACTCAGCATCAGTTCCTGTCAGTCTCTCCAAGTCTCTCTGGAATCATCCTGCTGATCGTTTCTTATAGAACAACAATATTCCATTACAGTTATACACCACCACTTATTCAGCCACTCCCCAGCTGATGGACATCCCCTCCCAAATCACTTTTTCTAAAACACTATCTTATACATGTCAGCTCACGGTTTCTTGAAAGCTGCATCAGAGGGATGGGAAATCTAGCAGGATCTTCCAAAATGGAAAGGCCTTGAGGACAGGCCTGGTGAAGGACACATGGACAAGACCTAGTTCTCAGAACAGAGAACAGACCTCTTATGAGGAGACACTGCCTAAAGATCAACATCCATCGATATTTACTGGAACACGTTTTAAGTTTAATAAACAGAAGCAAACACGGCATAAAGCTCACTGCACAACTATATTTGCTGGAACAAGTTTTGTGTTTAATAAGCAGAAGGAAACAAAGTTAACCCTTTAAACATTTGCAATCTGACAGTCTGAAGCTGCTGGAAGCCAACCTGTCCTACACAGTGACTTAGTTTATTTTGCTAGGAATGATAAGGCCACTCAGACACTCTGATGTGCTCAATACATACGGTTTTCTCCTGGGCCCGATGAGCCTCTCTACCCCAGTATTCACAAAGCTTTCCTATTTTTGGAAATATAAGTGAAGGATGAGCGGGGGTAATAGAACTCCGGAAAACTGCAGGGCAGAACTCTGTGGGTTCATCCGATGTCTGTTCTGAGAATTTAGAAAATCTGGGGGTACACTTTGAAAAGATGAAAGGAGAGGAACCAGGTACTTAAAAGGCAAGGAACAATTTTTATCTCTTTTACCCACTTTGCATTAGTCAACACTCTGAATCATGTGAAAAAACACAGCCTGTCTTCATGCGCTGAATCTGTGGTTTTCTTCCCTTTCTTCGGGTCTGAGGGAGCCTGTTCTGCCCCCCCGAGCCGCACCAGCTCTCCACCTACTCCTTGGCATCCCCAATTCCTCCAGCTGTTATTGCGAAGGTGGCTTCATTTTCAGGCATCTCGGGGCTACCGAAACACAAGGATGAAAACACATGAGGAGACCCAGCTTCTAACACGGCCCTCTGAGCATATGAGGACGTCACCTGCATGTGAAATCTGCAGCCTTTACCTGTCTGGACTTGCGATCACAAGCTCATGGGCCTGTGTCTGACCAAGATCCACACACGTGATGTGTACAAATCTGAAAATCCATAAGCAATGGGTCACCCACGAGTGTTTTAAGTGGAATAAAGAGAAGGGCAGTCTGGAGGGAAGTCTGGGTGAATGCTGCCTCTGTCATTTAATGGCTGTGTGGCCCCTCCTCTTGGAGCCTCAGTTTCCCCATTTATAAAATGAAATAGCAGCAGCTCAGCTCCAGAGTTCTGGGCGGTATTTGCACTAGTCAATCAGCTATCTACGTGAGGTCAGGTGCAAGACTGTTGGGTGTCCTCCCCAAGAGATGTCCAGAACAGAGAACAGTTTTATATGAAGAAGGCCTGGGGACCTGGCCTAAAGCTCACCACACAGCTAGATTTACTGGAACAAGTTTTGTGTCTAATAAGCAGGAGTTTCCCTGGTGGACTTGAAGCAGAGGCAGAATGAGGGGCTGCACACTAGGGAGCTGCCCAGGGACTCATCCAGAGGGGCCGAGAAGGATGGAGTCTGAGATGCCCCCTGAGGCAAGAGGGCTGCCCCATCAAAAAGGCTTTTGCCCTGATTTAGCTCTTGTGAAGCATCCTGGGAATCAGTAGTTATCCCACAGTGTTCTAATGGCTCTGGGACCGCATCACCTTGGACAGGATTTCCAACAGTGAAGAACAAAGTCACCCTTGCTTGCTCATCCTGAGCAATGCTAGTTCATTATTTGCAATGTCTGCCCCAGAGAGAGACAGACTGACAGATGGACAGAGAGACATATGCTGATGGACAAACTATGGATTTCTATCTACCTGCATGTCATCATTTGGACAAGGGCCTTAACCTCTGGATTTCCTCATTTGTAAAATGGGGACAGTAACAGTACCTCATTGGATTGCTGTGAGGATCAGATGACATAAAGTATGTAAAGCACTTTGTAAAACTTTAAAGGGCAATTTAAATGGGATTACTATTTTTCATCTACTCAGTCTTTCTTTTGCAGGTAGCTGAGCCAGACCTTCCTTCCTTGGGCTAGCTTCAGCACCAGCACACACGGGCCTGAAAATCCCCTGAAATCCCCCGTCTGCAAGAAATCTCTCTGATTTGTCTCTATGCTGGATCTCCTGTGGGACAGTGGCCAGCATGGCTGCACATTCACCTCCCTAATCTATCACTCTTTTGATACTAAAAATCACAAAGAGGCCTGTGCCTCTATATCTAACTGTGCCACTATATCTATAGCTATCTAATCTATCTCTATCATCTATCTTTATCTATCTCTATCATCTCTATCTACCTATCATCTCTCCCTATCTCTGTTTCTTCCTCCCTCCCTATCTGTCTTCCTCCTTTCCTCCCTCCCTCCCTTTCTCTCCTATCCTTCTCTTCCTCCCTCCATCTCTCCCTCCTTCCCTCTTCCTCTCTATCTCTCTCTATCTCTCTTTCTCTCCTTCCCTCCCTCCCTCCATCTCTCTCTGTCTCTCCTCTATTCTCTTTTCTTTCTCTGTCTGTCTGTTTCTCTCTGTCTCTCTCTTTCTCTCTCTCTTCCTCTCTTTTCCTCCCTCTCCCTCCCTCCTCTCCCTCTCTCTCTTATCTCTATCTATCCATCCATCCATCAGGGCATCTTTGATGATTCTGATATATCCAAAAAGAGACTTCAAAGTGAGGTTTGGCTCTGCAGAGTTATCTTTTACTGGATTAGCAAAACTGATCCCAAGCCTGGTGGGGTTGCTTGGTCTTGCAAGTTTACTGGGCTCAGATGAACATGCAGGGATGACATATTCTCAAACCCTTTATACTGCAAAAGGAAAGTCCCAGGACTGGAGAAGACTCAGAAGTCAGCTAAGCCAAAGCAAAACTAAAAAGGAATCTCAGAGTTACACAGCCTCTACTTGTAGGCCTCCAGTGAGGATGAGCCTCTATTTGAGGCAGCCCATTCCACTTCTGAATAGCTCCAATTCTTAGGAAAATTTTCCTCGCATTGGATGGAAACCAGCCACTCTGCAAATCACTTCTTGTGACTTCCACCCATTATGGCTAGTCCTGTTCTTGAGGGCCCAGTATAAAAGTCTTTCCTATCTTCTCCAGGACTGTCTTTCCCATCCTTGGAGGCAGTGATCACATCCCCCTCTTGTCTTCTCTTTCCAAGCTCAACTTTTCCACCTTCACCCCATCCCCACCATGGCATGGTCTCTGGGTTTCCCTCTAGCCTGATCCCCCTCCTCTGGATCTATTCCAGGTTTTTCATCATGGATCCCAGTGGCCCCTCCAAGGAAACCACCAAGTAACTCCGGAGAGGCCCAGTAAGTCTGTGAATCCACTTAAATATATTTCCAGAAAATTACCAGAGAGCTCTTATAGTTCCATAAAATACAACATTTGCATACTCTGTTTTCCAAAAGGAAAAGGCACAGGCTCGAGGAAAACAGTAATCTAGAGAGGTGGGAGGCCAGATCATTATTTAACCATGTCATTATTTAACATTTGTTCAGCGCCAAGAATATACAGAGGCTGGATCAAGAAGCAACTTGAGACTTGAGAATCCATGTGACTTTTTTTTTCCAGCCTCAGTCCCCAGGGTAAACAATTAATATAGTCATCCTCCTCTCAAAATAACTTTTGAAAAGGAAATCCTTTTCAAAGGGAGACCTTGTTCCCATCTACAGTCTAAATTTTAGGTAGGCAACGCTCTCTGTTACTCCCCATCTGTGCAGTTGCTTAAGGCAAACAAAAAAACAAGTTACCTGTCATAAATTTTGGCGATTCGAAGTTCTCCTCTTCCCTTACGCAAGCAGATCCTTGTCGTTGAAGCATGGGCCAGGATGTGACCCCCAATGGGCTTTTTAGGGTCTGCCTGAAAACTAAACCAAACCAAAACATTTTAATTCAATTTCATCCTGTGGGTTCCCTACACTAAGGATGGCAGAACAGAGAGTCCTCAACCTCTCACAGGGAGGAGCTATTTTTAAATCCCCAGATTTGTGTAGATGTGTACGCTGTTCTTACGGCCATGATGGCTGCCTGAGTGGAGGCCAGCCACCCACTTCCCACACGCCTGCTCCGTCAAAAACTTAAAGTTCACCCCAGATGGTAGAACACTCAAGAAATCCTAGGAGGGATTATATATATTAAGTCTTCTATCTCAGAGTTACACAGAAAAATAGCTAGAAACCCACTGGCAATAGGAAAGGAATCACCATCAGGTAGCTTTCCAGCACTAGCAGAGAGGAACTACCTGTAAAGGGTTTCAGAAGCCCCAGCGGAGAATACTCAGGTTAGAACAGACCAGATGCCCAGGAGCTGTCCAGGACCCAGGAAAGGACAGAAAGGGACTTGGAGATTCAGAGGACCATGACCCTGGAAGATAGATAGGAATCTAAAGGATCCCAGGCTATGAACAAAGAAACCTGACTACTCCACCCAAAACTACAGAATGACCCTGGCACAAGGCCCCAATCCAAGAACTGAAACTGGAGATATGTGTAAACCTAAGAAAACCCTGACCAGTATCACAAGTTATTTTAGATCTGGAGATCTCCCAAAGAAGTAGAGAGTAATTCCATAGCAACTGTAAGCAGAGACTCGAGGGGAAAAAAAAAGGATTTTCCATAAGGATTACTTGAATATCTAGAAGAAATAAAGCAAGAGATTAAAAAAAAAAAATGAAGTTAAAGCCATAGGCTAATATCTAAATAAAATAGAAGCAGATCTCTGCCAGTTGCATACTGATTTGGAAAACCACAAATTGATTTTATCTATGTTATACAGTATTTGTATTTATTTTATTAAACATTCCCAATTAAATTTTGATCTAGTTTGGCTGCATTCAGGGATTTTGCTGCCATGGTCAGAGAAAGTAAATGTGTCACTTCTGCTCTAGAGGAAAGAATTGGAAGGAGAATAAATTGCTTAGAAGAGAATGTAGCAAATCTTACCCAAGAAAGGGACTCTCTGAAAACTAGAATACACAAAACAGAAATCAATGATTGCATGAGATAGCAAGAAATAGTAGAATAAAACCCAAAGATTAAAAAAAAAGCAGAGAATACAAGGCATCTGATATCAAAAACAACTGAGTGGGAATATAGATCAAGTCACTGGACTCCTTAAAAAATTATTTAAAAAATCTGGAAATCCTGTATCAAAAAATCATACATTAAAAGTGCCCATATATATTAGAACCAGAGGATAATAGAAAGATACAATCCATCTATCACCTCCTAAAAAGAATCACAAAAGAAAAAGCTCCAGGAATGTTAACAGCCAAAATCCAGAACTTTCATATCAAAAAAAGAGCAATTACAATTATTCGAGAAGAAATACTAATATCAAGAAATCACAGTAGGATCACATAAGACCTAGGAGCTTCTCCTACAATAAGAGAAGAAGTTGGAATTCAACTTCAAAAGGCAAAAGATAAAGATTTACAAACAAGCTGCACATCATTCTAAAGAGGGAAAAAATGGACTTCTCATGGAATTGAGTTTTGTTTTAGTTTTTTTAGTATTTCTTTTTTTTATTACTTCATAGTTTTATTTTATTTATTTTTTATTATAACTTTTTATTGAGAGTTTTTTTTTTTAGCATTTCTAATAAAAAAAGACCAGTTAGTAACTTAATAAGAACTTAGTTAGAACTTAGTAAATTGTTCAAAATGCAAACCCAAGATTGAAGAGAAAATTAGTAAGGTAAATGCATTTGAACAATTAGAAGGGCCTATATGATACAGTGCTAACATTCTAATGAGAGAGAAGAAACAAGTGTCCCTTCAAACCATTAATATCTTTAAAGGGTATTGAGAGAATTAAATTAGGAAAACAGAGGACCTGGAAGAAGGATTGGTTCTGTTCTGAGGTTTTGAAGAAAAGAGAGAGAAGGGAAAGTAAAAAAAAGCAAGAAGGGGATAGAACTTGCTATTTCTCATAAATTAGATGTGTGAGAAGAAGAATATAAACAGCATGAAAGAGAAGTCCTGTGATGTTTGGGTTGGACTTATAGAGTCCACTGGTCACTGAAGGTTCTTTCAATTCTCAAATGATGTGATTCTGCGAAATGCTGTCATCTGACCTATTTATGTAACCTAAGAAGCCCAGGACCTCGCCATCCAGACCACGTGTCTAGCCCTCAGCACTTCCAAGTCTTATCTCTGTCTTTTATGTGTTGTCTCCCTGAAGCAAAGGGTGAGCTCCCTCAGACTGGGGATTTTTCCTACTTTTTCTCTCTCTAAGCCCTCACTCTAAGCTTAGTCCAGTGCTCAGCACACAGGATATGTTTAATAAATTAATTTTCATTCATTCCCTCAGTTCTCAACTGCTTGTTTGGGGGGTCTGGAGACACCATGTCTCCAGAAACATATTCCTTCTGACTTTACTGTTTCCCATCCTCTGTTTTTCTGAAGTATCAAATCAGTCTCCTGGGTAACCTCTCATCCCCTTAGCTTCAGAGGGCTCCATTCTCTTTTCTGATCTCTTTATTCACGCATTCTCTGCCTCCTTTGCCTCATCCTGCTCCCATAAGCGAACACTAGGCCTGAAATCAGAAAACTCATTTTTGTGAGTTCAAATCCTACCCCAGTCAACTTACTAGCTATGTGACCCTGGGTAAGTCACTTAACATTGTTTGCAAAATGAGCTGAAAAAGGAGATGGCAAACCCCTCCAGACTTTTTGTCAAGAAAATCCCAGTCATGAAGAATCAGACACAACTGAAAAATATTGAACAACAAAATAAATACTTTATGATCAACTGATTGATTCGTTAGACCTGGCAGGGACTTTGGAGGTCATCCAACCCATTCATTTCACAGAGTAGAAAACTGAGGTCTGAAAGGGTGACATGGGAGGATCACAATCACAGAGGCAGCAGAAGAGGAGCTGGGATCCAGATCCAAATCCAGAGCTCTTCCTGCTTTGGGTGTCACCAACCAGGTCTACACCAGCAGTGTCAACTTTAAAGAAACAGGGGCCACTCAAAAGGTTATACCATCTCTGCTTCATTGAGTCTTTATTATTTTGTTAAATATTTCCCATTTACATTTTACTCTGGTTCAGGCTGCACTGGGAAGGGCCACAGGCCTATACCTCTCCATTTATTAATTCATTCAGCAAGCATTGGGTAAGCCCTGATTTTGTGCAGAAAACAAAACTAGGCCCCCACTGAAATCCAATGCTCCTTCCATCACATTCTGCTTCCTTGTTTAACATTTTTGATAGTGAGTCTGATAGGGATGGGTGGTCTGATTATCAAGATTTGGATAAGTAATTGGAAGGGAGGGCCAAAAGGGAAGACAGGATAGGATCTCTAAATGTCTCAATAGACTACAAGGAAGAGCTGACTTTAATAAAAAGATAATTTGGGATAAAGGAAAATATCTATTGAAAATTGCACAGAGAGAAGAAAGAGCAGAGTGATAGTTCTGACTAGTACATGTGAAAAAGATTTAGGAATTTTTACATTAATGAATTCATGTTAACTCAGTGTGCATTGACAGTGAGACTCAGCAGCCCCTGAAGCTAACATCCTACTTGGCTGCACACAGAGAAACATGGCGCCCACCCCAGGCAGGCTGTGATGTTCAGGGGTGGATGAAGGAACCTAAAGCCAGAGGAATGGTTGAAGAAGCTGGGGATGTTTCACTTCTAGATCAGAACACTGTGGAGAAAAGCTTTCATCAACCAGTTGAAGGGAAGAGAGATTATACTTCATTTGCTTGGTCGCACGGGGCAGAACCAGGAGCAGCGGCTGGAGGAGCAGGAAGACCAATTTTAGCTCTGTATAAGGAAAAGCACCTTCATGACGAGAGCTGTCCAGAAATAGAACGGTTGGCCCCAAAGGGTAATGAGTGTTCATCCCTGATTGGGGTGGAACCTCTTCCAGTGGTCCAGCTCAGGCCTGGATGATCTCTAGTTGACACCCTGCTTTTCCCTGGTCTTTTCCAAACTCTGCATGGTACATCTGAATCCTCTACCAGACCCATGCCCCTTTCCTATTCCTTTTCTTCTATATATTTTGTCTTCCCCTTTTAGAATGTAAGCTTCTTGAGGGCAAGGTCTATTCTATTTTTGTATCCCCAGTGATTAGTGTTTGGCACATAATAAGAATTAAATAAAATCTTTAAAAATTCAATTCTTCAATTTTTAAAAACCTATGAAAGAAGATGCTATCCATCTTCAGGGGGGGAAATGACAAATAGGAGTATATGCAGCATGCTTTTACATATATTTTATAAATCTGTATCAAATAGTAGCCTTCTCTAGAGCAGGGGAAGGGGAAGAGAGATAGAGAGAGATAGAGAACGCAAGAGCAAGAGCGAGAGCAAGAGCGAGAGCGACCGAGCAAGTGAGAGAGAGAGAGAGAGAGTTTAAAATGTAACAAAAAATTTTTAATTTAATTTTTAAAAAATTTAAATTTTAAAATTCAATTTTAGGCAATAAACGAACCATTACTCTTGCAGATAATATGATAGCATAATTAGAGAACCATAGAAAATCAATTAAAAAACTACTTGAAATATCAAAAACTTTAGCAATGTTGCAGGATATAAAATAAACCCACATAAATCATCAGCATTTCTAGATATTATCAACAAAACCCAGAAGCAAGAATAGAAAGAAAAATTCCATTGAAAATAACAGTAGACAATAAAAAATATTTGGAAGTCTACTTGTCAAGACAAACCTAGGAACTATATGAACATAATTACAAAACACTTTTCACACAAATAAAGTCAGATCTGAACAGGAAAAATATCAATTGCTCATGGGTAGACTGGGCTAATATAATAAAAATGACAATTCTAATTAAATTAATTTACTTATTCAATGCCATACCGATCCAATTACCCAAAACCATTTTGTGAGAGCTAGAAAAAATAATAACAAAATTCATCTCAAAGAACAAAAGATCAAAAACATCAAGGGAATTAATAAAAAAATGAAAAGGAAGGTGCCCTAATTGTACCAGGTTTGAAACTATATTATAAAGCAGCAATCATCAAACCTATTCGGAACTGGCCAAGAAACAGTGATGGATCAGGGGAATAGATTAAGTACACAACACATAGTAGGAAATGACTATAGTTATCTGCTGTTTGACAATCCCAGATTCTAGCTTCTGGGATAAGAACTTTGACAAAACTATGAGAAAATTGGAAAATAATGATGAGATCCTGAATGGTGTGTTGGACCAGTAAAGAAACTGAAGAATTGATCCCTGAGACAAGCAGGTAGAAGGTACTGATAAAGATTAGTTCAGTTCCATGATCTCACCCTTTTGGAGAAGTCCTCCAGTGAGAAATCCATGTTATGGTAACCCCTGAGACCCACCTTTCATAGAGTCTCACCTTGCTACACCCTGTCAAAAATCCCAGTCATGTCTCTAAGGCTAAAATCTCCCTATAAAATCTCCTTATGGGCCATCCCATGCTGCCTTCCTTTGGGTCAGTCTGCTGTGGCACTTTGTCTCCTGCTGTCTCTTCCCTCCCCCTTTTCCCATCCCATGTAGTATCTTCCCTAATTCCACTGCGCTTCTCAATCCCATTTCTCCTTACAGCTAACAACTCTTTTAGGGTGCTAAGTCTCTTTCAGAACTCAGCCCAGCTAAGGTCATACCCCAACTCATGGGGTCCTCCTTTTTTTACTAGGTAATTGTGAGTTCCACCATGGACCGTATCTTTCACATGCTCTCCCATTCTATTTCATAATTACCATTCCTGGTGTCTATTGCATCCCTTAATTTCATCTGTGACCTCTTTCCTAAATAAATCTACCTTTTGCCAGAGAGAACGGCCATTATGAATTCCTTATATGACTGAATCCCAACTTTGGTGCCTGCCATCATCTGACATCTACATAACCCATACCATTTTAGTCCTCGACCTACATCAACAGAATTGCAGAAACTAGACTTATACCAGCTTCTCATACCCTATGTCAAGGTAAGGTTGAAATGGGTACATGGTTTAGACATAAAGGGTGATATTATAAGCAAATGAGGAGAGCAAGGAATAGTTTATCTGTCATCTTTGGAAAAGGGAGATTTCATAATGGTCATTTTATGAAATGCAAGAGAGAGAGAATATTATAAAATGCAAAAAGGATAATTCTGATTGCATTAAATTAAAAAGGGTTTTCACAAACACAAGCAATGCAATAAAGATTAGAAGGAAAGCAGAAAGCTGGGAAACAATGTTAATAACCAGTATTTCTGATAAAGGCTTCATTTTTCAAGTATAAATGGCAGGGGAACCCTGAAACTGTCCTTCTTGACTTTTGGGGTGAGCCCTGAAACTCTCCTCTGACTGGGACCCACCCTTCAGGGCTGTTAAATGGTTTCATTAAGATTAGCCCAGGACCACTCCCTACTTAGCTCAAACTTAAGTGGTCTCATTTAGCTGGAGATCTGGACCTGATATCTCTATTGACTAGTAACACCCTCTATTGAGTTGAAAATTAATCCAGGAGCACTCCTACTTAGCTTGAGCTCAAGTGATCCCATTCTACTGGAAATCTAGGCCTGGGAGCAGTAATTTCATTCAACTGAAACTTCAGTCTCAGATTTCCTATTAAAGGGCAATTTTGGGCTCATTTCTTTGCAGAGGCCCAAAAGTAGAACCACGCCTTGTCAAGGAACCTCTCTCCTTGGCATAGCTGCCTATCAGGACCCTGGTCTGCTGAGAAGACATTTTCTTCTCAGTGTTAACACCTCTATTTATCTCTCTACCTGGATTTCTCTGGTAGGACCTTTATCTCTCTGCCAGAACTTTGTCACTCAGAAGTCAGCCTTTCTAGCAAAAACTGACTTCTCTGTGCAATAAACTTCCTTTTGCCAGTCTAATATTTCAGGTTCGTGAATTTTTTCACATTGGACCTGCGCCAACCAAGACAGGTTCCCACAACTCTTTGCACTGCCACTAACTGCATCATTTGGGTTCCTGATTTCATCATATAGAAAACTGAATCAAATTTATTTTTTTTAAATAACTTTTTATTGACAGAACCCATGCCAGGGTAATTTTTTACAGCATTATCCCTTGCATTCACTTCTGTTCCGATTTTTCCCCTCCCTCCCTTCACCCCCTCCCCTAGATGGCAAGCAGTCTTTTACATGTTGAATATGTCACAGTATATCCTAGATACAATTGAATCAAATTTATAAGAATACAAGTCATCCCCCAAATGATAAGTGGTCAAAAGATATGAACAATTTTCAGATGAAGATATTAAATCTATCTGTAGTCATATGAAAAAAAAGCTTTAACTTACTATTGATTAGAGAAATGCAAATTAAAACAATTCTTACCTCTCGGATTGGCTAATATGACATAAAAGGAAAATGATAAATGTTGGAGGAGATATGAGGAAATTGGAACACTAATGCATTGTTGGTGGAATTGTGAACTGATTCAACCATTCTGGAGAACAATTTGGAACTCGGCCCACTGCACATACCCTTTAATACAGTAATACCACTATTAGGTATATATACCAAAGAGATCATTAACAGACAAAAGGACCCACATGTATACTAACATTCACTGCAGACTCTTTTGTGGTGATAAAGAATTGGATATGGAGGGGATGCCCATCAACTGGGAAATGACTGAATAAGTTGTAATATTTGAATGTAATGGAATACTAAAGTTCTATAAGAAATGCTGAGCAGATGGATTTCAGAAAAACTGGAAAGACTTACAAGAACTGATGCCGAGTGAACAGAATCAGGAGATCATTGTACACAGCAAGATTATGTAATGATCAACTTTGAACTTAATTCTTCTCAGCAATGCAAGGATCCAAGACAGTTCCAATAGACTTGTGATAAAAAATGCTGGACCCTATCAGAGAAAGAACTAAGGAGTCTTAATGCAGATTGAAACATACTATTTTCACTTCTTATTTTTTCTTTTTTGTGGTTTTTCCCTTTTGTTCTAAGTCTTCTTTCACAACATGACTAATGTGGAAATATATTTAACATGATTGTACATGTATAACTAATATCGGATTTCTCGGGGAAGAGTGAGGGAAGGAAGGAAGAGAGAGAAAAATCTGGAGCTCAAAATCTTACAAAGATGAATGTTGCAATTTATCTTTACATGTGATGGGGAAAAATAATAAAATATCATGAAGTAGAAAAAAAATTCAATTCTGTGCAAGAACAAAATGCTAGATCTAGGTGGTGCAGTAGATTGAGTGCTAATCTTGGAAACAGGAAGAAGTGAATTCAAATGTGGCTTCAGACAAGTACTAGCCGTGTGACCCTGAGCAGGTCATGTAATTTGGTTGCCCTCAGTTTACTCATCTGTAAAATAAATGGAGAAGGAAGTAACAAACCACTCCAATTTCCTTACTGAAAAAACACCAGACTGGGGTAAAGAAGAGTCAGACATAGCCAAAAGTGTTGAGACAAAAAAGTTCATTAGAAATGATGTAGCAATAATTCTGAGTCTTGAAAAACCACAGCTGAATAGGGTTCTAGGTGGTCAGTCAGGAAGAAGGGCAGGGAATGATCAATCTGCTGGCAAAGCCTTGGTGAATGAGGTGGGATGTGGGGTGTCCCGCTCGTGAGAGAACGGGTGCATTGCCATTGGTCCAGCTGAGCTCATCCTCAGGAAGCTGGAGAATGCCAGACTCAGAGACAAATCACCTACAAGAGCAGAAGGGCGCACTGGATGGAGAGAAGATATCCAGCCCAGATGACACAGGGGAGCCAGTGTGCTCAGCAATACCCCCAGGGAAGGAGACTCCTGTGCAGGAACACAATATTCTGAGGGGAAGGCTAGCCAGCTAGGCCTTCCCCAGGGGAGATAGGCCAGTTACTCATGTGGGAGGGCCCTTTTAGAAACAAATACACATGGGATTTCATCACTATCTAGTCTTGGTGTTGCCTATGGCACGGTGATCCACTCAAGATCCCTCAGCCACGTTGGTGATGTAAGACTTGACGCCATGTCATCCTTCCTCAGAGGCCTGTTCTCTGTCTGCTCTACCCCTGAGAATCCAAGAGCTAGAGCTGGATGGAATCCTTGAGGTCATCAAAGGCAGGCATCAAACACATGGCCCAGCACAGCCCAGTGTGCCCAGTACCAGATTAAATATAACTGGGACAGATTTAAAAAAAAAAAAAATCCAATTCAACATAGAAAATGATTCCGTAGGTTGCAGATTGACTTTATGTAAGTTTGACATCCCTGATCTAGAGAGAAAAACACAGGATTTAGAGGCAAAGATGCTAGGCTTGAATTATGGTCCCTTTCTCCCCAGCCATGTGACCATGGATTGTAGACACCCCGCATCCACAGCCTTACTTGGAGGTGCACTTAGAAATGTTTGCTGAATTGGATGATTAGTTGGATCTGGTCTGTTTTTGTATCCCCAGTGCTCAGGGTAGTGTTTGACACATAATAAGAATTAAATAAATGCTTTTAAAAATTCAATTCTTCAATTTTAAAGGATCTATGAAGGAAGAGGCTGTCCACCTCCAGAGGAAGAATTTGACAAAAAGAAGTATACAGAATATGGTTTTACATGTATTTTATAAATCTACATCAAATAGTGCAGAGGAAGGAGGAAGGGAAAGAGACAGACAGTTTGGAACTTAAAACGTAACAAAAAAGGAATCTTTAAAACAACATCCCAACAAATGGTCATCCGGCCTCTGCTCAAAGGAAGATCACCTGAAGAGAACCATCTACCCCCAGAGAGAGGACTGTGGGAACTGGGTGTGGATCACAAGACACTTTACACTCTTTTTGTTGTTGTTTGCTTGCATTTTGTTTTCTTTCTCATTTTTTTTTCTTTTTGATCTGATTCTTCTTGTACAGCAAGATAACTGTATAAATACTATGCCTATATTGGATTTACATATATATTTACCATGTTTAATATATATTAGATTACTTGCCATCTAGGGAGAGAGTGGGGGCAAGGAAAGAGAAATTGGAACACAAGGTTTTGCAAGGGTGAATGGTAAAAAAAATTATCCTTGCATATGTTTTGAAAATAAAAAGCTTCAATTAAAAAAAAAGATATTAAAAAAAAAAGGAAGATCACCATGGGGTGGAAGTGGACACCAGTCTATCACCTCCTTAGAAGCCATTCCACTTTGGGGTACCTCTAATTGTCAGGCTCAGACACTAGGAGGAGCTATCTTGCATAGAGTGTCATAGAGAATCAGGAACTTGAGTTCAAATCTAACCTTAGACACTTCCTAGCTGTGTGACCCTGGGCAAGTCTCTTATCCCTTTCTGCCTCAGTTTCCTTATTCGTAAAATAAGCTGGAAAAGGAAATGGCAAACCACTCCAATGTCTCTTCCAAGACAACCCCAAATGGGGTCAGGAAGAATCAGATGAGACTAAAACTGATTGAACAATAACAGTTGTTAGGCAGGTTTTTCAAATGTCAAGAAAAAGTTTTGGAACTGTCTTGGTCCATTAAATTGGATTAGATGATCAAGTAAGCGGAAATTTCTGAGAGCATGGCACTAGAGAAACATGGCCTGCTTGAGGCTGAGTTGGCTCTGAGAAGGATGCACACCTCGGGGACTGGGTGCCCACTGAGCTGCTGGGGCTGGAGTGGTGGGGAAGGGATGGGTGAGAAGTTATCCTGGGGGGACAGTCTGCAAAGATGGAAATAGAAATGTCCGGGATGGAGAGGACGGGTCTCCGGCTGCAGGGCAGGGCTTGGGTCTCCCCTCTGATCGCCATCCTGTAGCAAAGGGGTTTCATAGAAGGTGGGCTGTGATTCCCCCCAGATGTGAGGGGGGAGATGGGGTGGGCTTGTCTGAAGTTTCTGCAGACTGGTGGGAGAAAGAGAGGATGTGCTTGGACAATGTGCTGTGGAAAGCAAAGAAGGATTCTAGACTGGAAACAGCTTCTCTTATCTCTGCCCAGTTACCTCGGCCTTCGTTCCTGGGCCTTCCCTGTGTCACCTGCTCTCTGCCTCTGCAGTCACAAGACTTTTAGGATGAAAGGGCCACGTCCCTGCCCTGGTACTGATCACGTATGTGGCCTCAGGCCAAACTCCAAGCTTCTCTCTGCCTCTAAAATCTACACAATTTGGAAAATGACTGTTTTTCCTGAAACGTTCCTATAGGTTATGAGTGTCCCGATCGCCCTGGCCCTTGGCTAAAGGAAAGTACCTCCTGCGCCCAGTTCAGCACCCTTTCCTTTAGGGATTCTGCTTCCTTCCTCATCCTGCCAGTGGTCTGGGGATTTGTGTGACCATCTCAGGCTATGAAGGAAGCACACTGGCTAGCCGTAAGCACAGGAAATCACCCATTTTCCCCATCAGCCCCTTCACGTGGCTAATGAACTCTTATAGTGGTTAATTTTTTGTGAATGAATGAAAAAGCATTTGTTAAGCCCTTAGTAGGTGCAAAGCTACAGAGTGCTACCAGTGCTAAGGATACAAAGAGAAAATTAAAGATGGCTCAGCGTTCATAGAGCTCACCATCTAATGGAGGATGGGGGAAGATGGTAACCTAGGGAAGGTTTCAGCTGCAAGTCCGATGGAAAAGTCCCATGGTCCTTGGGAGGCAAAATAGCTGCTCATCTAGCTCCATTTCCACTGATTTAATATTATCATTTTCTAATGCTGAACACCTTGATGGTACCAAGCACTTTGGTGGATATTCTAGAGCTCCTCTTTTGGGGAGATGGGAGACTGGTATACTTGTTTTTCCCAGGGGATACACAGGGGAAAAGCACTTGAAAAGTACTTGTTGCCTGCTTGCCTGACTTACTGGCCTCCGGGTCTCAGCTGCAGAGCAGGGCTACCTTGGGCTTCCCCTCTAATCCCCATCCTGTAGCAGAGGGGTTTCATAGAAGGTGGGCAGTGATTCCCTCCAGATGTGAGGGGGTAGATGGGGTGGGCCTTACTTATTCCCACTTATATATATATAACTTAGCTAGCCAGTGAGTCTAGCCTTGAGGCCTAGAGGAATGACTTATGGAACCCAGCTCAGGAATAAGATACTGACTTATTCAGCTGCCATATCACTTTGGAAATGAGATTGGTAGAACCAATTATGGTAGTAGAATTATGCAGAAACTGAGCATTCTCCTCCAGGACCTAAAGTAGGATACAGGGGAGAGGGAGGCCCCAGATATTGGGGAGAGAAAGGGAATTTTGCATTTTTGTCCTGCTATATATCTTTGTAGCAAAATCCCTTTGTATAACCTTAAAAAAAAAAAAAACCTTAAAGAAAGAAGGCAAAAGGAAGGAAGATGGAATTTTGTGGATTAGAACTAGCAAGCAAGGCAATTTCGCTGAAATGCAGGAAACCGAAGGGGAGTAATGTGTCACAAGCCTGGAAAGGTAGCCCAGGATCAGACTGCAGAGGGCTCTAATCCAGAAAAGATTGCTTTTCTTTCTAGAGACAGCAAGGAGTCATGGGAGATTTTAGTGAACATGAGTGAACTGGCAAACCCTCTGTTTTATGAAGATGACTTGGACTAGTGTGTGGAGATAAACTAAGAGATGAGACACTGAGGCAATTGCCAAGAATTCAAGAAAGAAGCCTGAGCTAGGGCAAAGGCCATGGGAACGGAAAGGAGGCGGAGATGAACTGGAAATAGGAGAAGGTGAGGTGGAGTGCGGAGTCAAAGGTGACTGAGATTGTGAACCAGGATAACTGGAAGGTTCATAGTGCTCTCAACCAAAGAAGGAAGTTAAAAGAAGGGAAGACTTGGTGTAGATAATTCTGGTTCTGGTTTAGAAATATCCACTTTGAGATGACCCAGGATACCTAACTGGAAATGCCCAATAGGCTAGTAAAGAGACTGGAACTAGATGTAGAAATCTGGGAGACATCTGCACAGAGATGACCACATAACTCACAGGAACTAATGAATTCATCAAAAGAGACAACACAGAAATGCTGAAAAAAAGACAGAGCTTTAGGATATACCCACAGAGAAGAGGCAAAACATGGATGATGGTCCAGCCATTGAGACCATCTGAATAATCTGAGAGCAGAGATTATTGGGAGGCAGAGGGTACTTGAAAGTGTCAAACCCTACAGAGAGAGCCAGAAGAAGGGAGACACTTTATTGGGGAAGATCACAAAGGCTGCATTTTGATCTTTTTTTTTTTTTTTTAAATCACCAGGAGAAAATAAGCACGGCAAGATCTTATAGTCTCTGTACCTTTCTGTGAAATCTGGATGCAGAAGGATGCAGTCTGTTGTGGAATATCCTATTTGAAAATCTGCCTGTTTCCTCCACATGCCCTTGAGGTGTGTATTCATCACTTTCATAAAGCTCTTCATAGAGACAAGAAAATAGATGGATCAGCTGGAAGTAACTGAAGTCCCATCAATCACCTTTCTCAGTAATAATCCTTGATTTTTTCCTGTTCTTTGGCATCTTGACGTCTTTGAAATATCTTAAGAATTTATCCCTTAATGTTCACAAAATCCCTTTTTCTTCTCCTTTCTTTAGGGAATGATGGCAAGGAAGGAAGAATACCGGCTGCAAACTATTCCAGTTTGGAGAAGGAGAAATGGGGAGAGAGAGACAGAGACAGACAGAGAATCAGACAGAGACAGAAACAGAAAGAGAAACAGAGAGACAGAAATAGAGAAAGACAGAGATAGAGATATAGAAAGAAACAGAAACGAAGAGAAAAAAAGAGATACAAAGACAGAGAGAGAAAAAGAGAGACAGAGAGAGAGAGAAATGAAGAGAGAAAAAGAGACAGAGACACACAGAGACAGAGAGAGAGACTTCCAGCATAGATTTTTATGTATGAAATCTGGTCAAGTTACTCTTCCCTATTTCTTTCTCATTTGCCAATATCACGTCCTCATTTGGCCCTGAATGCTGAGATTTTAGAAGGCTGATGGCTCTATAACCATTGAAAAATTGGTGGGCTAGAGAAATGCTGAATGAGCCACCTCATTTTTATCTGGTTTTTGCTTTTCTTCTCTTTTTTTCATCTTTCAGGGTTCCTGGAATGATGTGGCTTAACAGAGTCCAGGCCAAAGATTTCCACAATCTAATATTTCCCCCCATTTCTTGCAATTTATGTAACTCTACTAGTCTCATCTCCTTTCTAAGATTTCACAAATGAATTTTACATTTTAATAGAGCATTTCTCTTGACTGCCACGCCCCTCTGATTGGCTAAAAGATCCAGTATTGGCAAGCTAAGTGATTTCTAGGCTCTTTTGGCCTTTGTTATAGAGATAACATTGGTTGAGCTTCCAGAGGAAATTGTGATACTTTCATTGAAGTCTTTTTCTTGTCCCATTTTCCAGCATAAATGGAAATAGTTCCAGGTGGCTGTATCATAATTCCATTCTGAATCATCTTCTCATCTTCGTTTTTTTTTGTCTAATTTGGTGATGATTTTGATCACTGTTTAAACACATATGATTGCATACTGGTAGTTGACTAACATCCTGGAGGGACCCTAGAGGTCATCGAGAGCAACTTTTTCATTCTAAAATTGAGGCAACTGAGACTTAGGGAACTTAAATAACTTGCTGACACTCTATCCACCATACCTGGCTGTCTCCAGGATTCACTCTTTCCTTTAAGATCATTGTTAATTGGGAAGGGGAGGGGGTTATTTCAACTTTTGGGTTTTCTTGAAATTATAACAATTTACATTTCTTAGGTAATTATCAAGGACTTCAGAGTGGGTAGAAATAGATTAAAAGGTATTCTATTTGTATCTTGGGGTTAATTTTTTTCTTCATTTGAATGCTTGAAAGATGCTCTAGAAAGCATCCCATACCTATGGTTCCTTACATTTCTCCTCTTTTCCTTCTCGTTTCTGTGGGGAATGATGGCAAGGAAGGAAGAAGAAAGGCTGAAAACTATTGTATTTTGGAGAGGGAGAGGCAGAGAAAGAGACAGAAAGATAGAAATGGTCAGAGACACAGAGATAGAGACAAAGAAGAGATAGACAGAGATGAGAGAGAGAGAGAGAGAAGAGAGAGAGAGAGAGAGAGAGGGAGAGAGAGAGGGAGAGAGAAAGAGAGAGAGAGAGAATGAGAATATATGTATTTCCACATGGTGGCTGTAACAGCCCAGCTTTTCTATATCAAAGGGACACAAACGTTTACCCTTGAAAATGGATGGACCTTTCAGCATGAAATCCATAGTAGCTTGATCTCCTTTACACCGGTTAGAGAATCTGGCTGTGTGATCCTTTGCAGCCTACTGCAGTATTAGGTCCTGCTATAGGGACATTATTCCTTAATTTGGTGAAATCACATCTTTATAAGCTCATAGAGATTCCCTACTTCTGTGACTCCAAACACAATAACGTTCCTCCTCGGGCTCATAAAACAAATACCCAGACAAGGTCAGTGAAAACATGGCTCCCGTTCCTTCGCCTTGCACGCCATTGGTACTGTCAGGGCGTGGGGTTTCCCAGCTTCATGCACTGGTGGTCCTTCCATCTCTGGACCTGGGACTTCATTGTTTATATTACTCTATTTCAAGGCCTTTATCTGGAAGCCTTGCCTGGAAACCACTGCTTGGCTGGATCACACAGGAGCAACTCGACTCTGTAATTTTGTTCCTTTTAATACGACATGCCATCAAGTATAATACATGGGATATAAGCCTCAATTATTGTCAGCCTGCTTGGGGCCTCATACCAATTACTGTGAGATTTCTCTGACAGGCCCGAGGCGAGCTGCAGCTTGGAGCTCCTCTGCCAGAGGAACAAAGAGACTGCCTGCTGCAGCCTTGGGGGGGATCTTTGCAAGCTGCATTTGAAATCCTGTTAATATCTGAACTGAATAGAATTCTCTTTTGAGGTTGTGGCAAGTCCTGTGCTTTAGCTGGACGTGTTGCATTTGTATATTTAATAGATTTCAAATATACTAATTATAGTGAATTCAGTTTTCCCACAACTCAGTGGGAGGAAAGAGACATTTCATAAAACAATTCTGAGCTCTGCTCTTAGCTCACTCCTTTGAAAATTTCCTTCCTTTTTCTAGACCCTCTTCAATACTTCCCCTTTCCTTTCATTGATTATTATTATACATTGAGTTCACAGTGGTTTCTTGCTTTCTAAGTTTACCATGAATATATAAACACACATGCACGTGTGTCCAAACATACATGTATAGAGACACACAAATACAGAAATCTGGAGCCTCTAGCTCATGGGACTCATGTGGCTCTCACCCCCTGCCTCACTGGATCCCCCCAGTCTGGGCTTGTTCACAGTTTCTCCCCAGCCCTGAATAGAGAGCCTCATGGTGCTTTTCACTTAGACTTCTTTATTTGAACACAGCTCGCTTCCTCCTCCTGAACCAATGAGTCATTTTTCCTTTTTAAAGCTAGCCTTAAGCTAAATAGAATTGGAAGGTTTTAAAATTAATCTCTGTGAGAAGTGCCTTGTGCCTCGTGTATGAAGGAGCCCCATAAAACAGAGGCTTAACTCTTCAGAGCCCTAAGCCTAGGAAGCACTGATGACTTTGTTGGCCTTCCAAGCAGCTGCTTGAGATCTCTACTGAGAGAGTTTTGTCTTCAGCATTCCCCAAATGACCCAATTCTTTCCTTGATTTTTCCTTCTTCAGTGTTTTGGGTTTTCAAGTTTTTGTTGTTGTTATTGTTGTTTGTTATTTTACAGGAGGATATAAGGGAGTTGGATAGATGTCTCCTTGAAAAGGATCTGGGGGGGGTCTAAATTCACTGAGAGTCAGCAGGGAAGCCAAGGAAACCCATGGGAGTCTGGGGCCATGGCTTCCAGGTAATGGTCCTTTTGTGCTCATTGGTCACCCTAGCGTATTGGGTTAGCTCTGGGCAAAGCCACCAGGCTGGTCAAGAGCTTGGAACCTGAGTGCCGGGAGCATCAGCTGAAGAAACAGAGCACAAGCCCTATCTGCAAGTACTGGAAAGGCTGTCCTTCAAGAGGGCATGAGATCTGCCCTCTTTGTTCTCAGAGGACAGAACAAGTTGGGGAGACATTTGCAAATAGGCAAATTTAAGTTTGACGTCAAGAAATACTTCCTAATAACATTCTGTCTCACACAATGAAATGGGCTGCCTCTGGAGGCAGTGGGTTCCCCATCATGGGAGGTTCTAAGCAAAGGTTGGATGATCATTGGTTGATGTCGGATTCATACCCCAGGCATCATTTGGGCTTGAGGGCCACTGGTTCCCTTTAAACTGTAATTCTGTGAAAAGTTCATCTACAGTAGAAAGATTTTTAAACTCAATATCGTAGGGCCTTCACACAGAGATCCACTGGCCAGGATGAGACATAAAGACCTCTTAATGGCCAAGGTAGAAGGCAGCCATCAGAAAGGCTGACCCACATAAGGAATGATGAGAAGGATGATTTCAGAGAGGGGAAGTTTGCGTGAACTAATGCAGAGCCAAATGAGAAGAATGAAGGGAACAACGCATTCGGTAACAATACTGTAAAGAAAAGCAACTTAGAAAAACGGGGGAGCTCTAGTCAATGTGATGACCAACCATAATGCCAGAGGACTGATGAGAAAACAAGGTCCCACTACCTGAGAGAAAGGTGGTAGACCCAATGAACAGAATGATACCTACATTTTTTGACACAGTCACTGAGTGGATTTGTTTTGCTTGACTATACTTATTAGAAGAATTATTTTTTCTTTGTATTTAGGGAGGGGATTTAGGGAGTGATAAGGGAGATAGTGAGAAGATCAGCAAAAATAAAGAAAATTTTAAAAAGGTCATTGAAACATTTCAAAAGTGCACACAAGAGAATGGAAGTTCCCAAAGAAAACAGATGAACAGGACTGCTTTGAAAGTAATATAGTCTGAAAAAACAAGTGCATGTGAGAGATAGGTTTTCATATACAAAACTCTTTTTTCTGAATATATCTATAAATGTGCTTTTTTCTTTTGGTATTTGTTAATTAAAATTTGTAGAGGGCCACAGATAGTGGGAGAACCCTGGATGAGGTACAAGACCCTTCAGCCCAGAGGGAACTGCTGATAGTGTCTGGTTCAGCTCCCCATCTCCCCTAAGGGCTCTCGGCCTTCCAGAGAAGTCAGGGGGCATGGCAACCTGTGTTGTACCTAAAGTAGAGTGATACCAAGTGGCAAAGAGACATCTACACACAATAGCAAGTTATTTATGTGGTCCTGCATGCATAGTACATAGTTAGCATATGTGCAGTGTTGCTTTGTTTCTATAAGGGTATTATTAGGGTATATAAGGCTGAGAGAATTTTGGAATAAACAGACTCCATGTTTGACCATCCACGCAAGTCTCTCCTCATCCCTCCTCCACTAAGACCAAGACCTCGGGCTGGTCCCGAGATCCTTCAGAGAGCTAGTCCGAATGGTATACTTTGGCACCCCAGCATGGGGACTCTAGAAAGCACACAATGAAAATTAACTAATTAAGAAATGTTCTTTGAAAGACCAATCTATTTCTGTATAGTTTATGGAATTCACAAAACCGTATTAAATGTCCTTTGAATACTTCATTTCATCTAGTACTTTGACATCACGTCACTACATTTCCCAGAGCTGTATGGGAATGCTAATTAAGATATAAATCAGGAAGGTGGGACATTTTTGGCAACTCCCTGTATGAGAATTCCATCCACCAAAACAGATCACCCCCCTATCCCCACTCCCACCTCTATGACTTATGAGGAGGCAGAGAGAGTCAGTTTCCTAGAGGAAGGATTTGAACTCAGTTCTTCCTGACTCCAAGCCCGTTGCCCTAGCCATCACTGCACAGACCTGCATCACTAGGAGCCATCATGCTCTATTCTCAGTGTTGGCATCCAGACTGATGCTGCTGCCCATATTTATCCCTGCTTGCACACTGACAAAGGCAGCACTAAGTAGTAGCTAGAGAACCTGACCTGGAGTCAGGAAGACTTACCACAGTGCCTGGCACATAGTAGGTGCTTAATAAATATTTATTGACTGATTGTGTGGCCCTACACAAGTCACCTAATCTCTCAGCCTCAGTTTCCAGATCTGTAAAGGGGACAATAAGAGCATCTATTTCCCAGGCTGGTTGTGGTGACTGAATGAGACACAAAGCAAACCTTGGAGCCACAGAGCCAAGACCTGTTATTCATGGGAGACCATTCACAGGTCACCAGAATTTCTGACCTTGAGCGGAACCACTAGTCTTACTATGTACATGATCCAGGACCTGGGGTGGTCCTGGCCTCTAGAAGGCCCTGCCAGAGGAGGCAAGCTCTGGGTCAGGGACTTTATCTTGGTGTCTTGGATGGACCCTCAGGCAGGGACCCATGTCAGAGTCATAGTGTTAAAAACAGCCAACAAAACAGGATTATCAAAGACACCAGTTACACTGGAATATAACCATCACGCGACTTTTTAGGAAGCTCCTGGACTCCTGCAGCATGTCCAGGGCAGGCCTGAGAGGGTCTGTCTGTGTGTCCCTGAGGCCCAGCCAGCCTGGAGTGGCCCAGGGTCCACAGGGGAGGGCAGGCTCCCGGAACTGGCCAGCCTGGAAGGTGAGGGAGGGGCAACAATCCTATCAGTGAGAGCATGCTTCTTGCAGGAGGGGGTTGGTGACAGCCCTGTTATTCCTTTTTCTACTCACTCCCTCTTCCCGAAGGAAGGTTGGGGAGAGAGCAGAAGGAACAAGGGGGAGGGGGAGAAGCTCACGTCAGAGTTGCTCCTGGATCAGCTGTCATCTGATTGGTCACAAACACAGCCACGTTGTATTCTGCAGGAAGGAAACAAAATGAAACTCTGAGGGAAGGGGCTCAGCTCCCCCTGCCTCACCCCTAAGTGTGTGGCCAGGGCTGAGGGGTGCTCATTCTAAGAGGGGCCTGGCCACAGTGGGGCTGTGGTGGAGAGTCCAGAGGGCAGTGACAGTGGTCTGGAGTCCCTGAGCTTGGGCCTTGCTCCCTGGTGAGCACACACACCCATCCAGTTGCCCTATGTGTTGGCTATTATTTTATTCTGGCAAGACACAGAGTCAGAGTTAATCTAACTAACCCGTAATCTGACTAACAGAGGTTAGCTGCCATTAGCCAGCCCCACCCTCTGACTTTACAGAAGGAGCAGGCCAGGGATGGCCCCCACCCACCTTCTGATATTTTCTGCAGTCGAGACAACATCTGGGCCAGTTTCTGCTGCCGCTCCGCTAACTCGCCTCGGCCACTGAAATCCACGCGGAAGAGCGCCATGATGGAGTCAATGATCTGCAGGGGTTGGGGGCAGGAAAGGCAGAATGAGCAGACAGGGAGGACTGGGATGAGGGCCAGAGGCCAGCTCAGGGGAGGACAGCCAGGGCAGCCCATACCAGAAGCTTGAAGATGCCGCCCTCCTCGTGGAACTTGGCAGCCACGTAATCCAGCAGCTCCATCTGATGCTCACCTGTGGGAAAGACGTCAAGGGAGAGCTCAGAACCTAAGAGAAGCCCACGTCCCCACCCTGCTGGCCCAGACTCACACTGGGAGCCTCAGGACACCAGAATTCTCTTCGTGGGACAATTTCCCTGGGCCTTTGCACTAGCCACAGATGTAGCGTTTTTCAAAGGGAAGGTCAATAAGGTCAATAATTTGATTTACTACTTCAAGGGACAGAACTGTATGGGTGCCTCGTAAGATCTGAGGCCGGTCAGACATGGCCAGAAGATTGGGGTGGGGGTGGGGGGAAACAGCAAGCAAACCTAACTGCAAAGCCAGCTCCCCTAGGGACAACTCAGAAGCACCAAGTCAGCCAATAACCATTTTAAAAGACCTACTGAGTGCTAAACAGAAAAAGGAGGACACTCATTTCCATTCTGCTGGAACATTTACAAGGCATTGAGTGCGAGGATCTTTATCTTATCCCCACTTGACAGAGGAGGAAACTGAGGGCCAAAGACAGGAAATGACTTGCTGGAATGCCTGGACCTTTCATGCTGAAGATGAAAACTGCCCACATGGTCAATGAATGACGCCAAATTGAGAATAATAGCTCTGCTTGCCCAGCCTTGAAATGTGGTGACCTTATCACTTGGAACTATTGCCAAGATCTCAGAACTGCAGGCCTTGGAGGGACCTCTGATCTCCCCCGTTCCAAAGAGAGAATTTCTTTAAATTCACTAGGGCAGGACTTTGGGGCCCGGGGCCTGGGAATTTGGGTTTTTAACAGTTTTTTATAGCAGGATTTCAATCCGGAACATCCCAAAGACTTTGTGCCATTTTGGCCATGGAAGGTACACGTGGCTTCTTCCGCATTTCCTTTTACATCCAGGCTCCGTCAGATTAACCAGGAAGGCTCTGAGACCCCTGGGGGACTCTGGGACCCTGTCCTGTGGGATCTTTACTAGTGGCCATTCCACCTCTGTTTTGGGACCCGCAGGGAGGAGAACCCATTTCATTCCAGGCAGGCCAGTCTGCTTTGGGAAGATTTCCTTAATTTATCCCTCCCTACCGTCCTCAAGGGACAGAATGTTCTTTAGCCCCCTTCTTGCTACCTAGGATGGAAAGCAAGCAGGTATTATTGTCCTCCTAGAGATGAGGCTATGAAGGCCCAGAGAAGGTGAGTGCCTTGTCCAGACACATAGCTCACGCCCGGGGAGATCAGGATCTTACTGGTATAAGCTCGGGCGTAGAGTACGTTGTCCAGGACAGCATCGTGGTCCACATTATAGCGGTCAGCGATGTCTCGAAGACGGTCTGGGCGGCTGGTCCAAGTCAAAATTAAGGAGCCAGGAATTCAAGACAATGTGAGGCAGAAAAAAACATCTAAGCAGGACAGACAGGCAAGAGGTGACATCCAGAGAGGTTCCTGGGCACAGGAGGCAGGGGACCACTCATCTCTCCAAGGTCACACAGCTAAGTGTCAGAGGCTAGGTTTGAACCACTTCTCCTGCCTTTCCCAGTTAGGGATGGTCCCTCCTCCTATTTTTGTGGGGCTTGTACTTGCCAGTTTGACATTTCCTGCACAGGGCATGGGGTGATGTATTCATGGCTAGAAAGGATCTCAGAAGCCATCAAATTCACTCTAATTTTCCAGATGAGGAATCTGGGGCCCAGGGAGGAAATCATGACTTAGCTAGGGTCACCCAGATGGTAAGTGGTGGTAAGGGACAGGACTAGGATCTCAGACTCAGGTCCCTGACTCTGAGTCCAAGGTTCTAGACACTGCTGCACTTTTTGGCCATTTGGGGGCAGCTAGGCCAGCCCCTCATTTTACAGACAGGGAAACTTCCAAACCCGACCTCTGCCTCCCCCTGCCCCATGCTCCATGGATGTGATTCTCAAGATCAGACAAGCTCCCTGCATTCAGTCAGGAGCTACTCTGGAAAACAAGCTTGGAAGGCCACCTGTTGGGACAGATGCTGCTCTACATTTTACTAGGAAAGAAACCGGGTTCTCCAGCCAGAAATGTTGAAACTGCTTTGTGGTTGTCATTCTGCTAATTTCCCCAATTAAATCCCCCATCCTAGGCTTCACTGAGGGGCTTGCCTGCATGCTCTCATTTCCTGTCCTCTGTAATAGAGAGGCTTTGGACAAACTGGCCTCTGGGGTCCTTTCCAGCTCTGAGCCTCGGCCGTCCACAAAAGCCCCGGAGGGCAGAATGGCCCTTCGCAGAGAGCTGGACCTGACTTTTTATTGGCAAAATAGGGGAACTTGTGGCTCTGGTGTTCAGAATAGAGGCCCAAGGCCTCCCCTAGAATGAGGAAGTGGGATGAGGCTAGGACCCCGGAGTCTGTGTGATAAATGGTGGGGTGAGAGAAATGTTTCCCACGGATGTAGCCAAAGGATGCAGGCCCAGCTTGGTGGGCAGTGTCTACCCTCTGGGATGCTGCAGATCAGCTTCTCCGTGATCACCATGGTTACATCTCGACTGCGACCCCACGGAGGGATGGGGCAGACATGAAAGGATTCAGGAGGCAGGGGAAAGTGTGTATGGGGAAGGGGCGGTTTTCTAAGGGGAGTGAGGATCCTCCCAAGGACTAAGGCCTCTGAGGCAGTCATCATCTGCATCCCCAAAGCCCGGGGCGAGGAGCAGGACTATCAGCACTTGCTGTTCCTCGTCCTGTGCTCTGCCTTCTGTCTCAGGTGGAAAAGGGCACTGTTTGGGGCACAGAGGGACTGGGAGCATGGCCAGTGACCATGTCCCCTCCTCTGTACCCACCGTTACCTGCTGCCTGTAACGCATGGGAAAATAACTTCCAACAAGACGTCCCCTTTCTGGGGGCATTCCCACCCTCCTAAATTACACCAGCAGCCCGGTTAACTAAGAAAAGGATACAAAGTATTTTCCGTGTCGATGAAGATAACCTTTCCTCCTGTGTAGCCTCCAGTTCCTGGCAACTGAGCTGTCACTGGAGAACAAGAAAAAACCAAGAGCGAAGATGAATACTGGGAGACAGATGTGGAGCAAGCTACACACAGAGAGCTCAGTAGCAAATGCTTGCGTGCTTTCCTTAGTGGAAGTTCTCCATCCTTTCCCAAAGTATCTCCGTCTCCTGGTCTCTGCAGAGCAGGCCTTCTGTCAGCTGGCATCCGCCCCCGGACCCCCAGACCCCTGCGCCCCAGAAGGGGAGGCCTACCCAGCTCGGTTCTCTGGGACAGCGGCATTTCAACATGACTAATGGGAGCAACACTATAAGCATAAATGATGCCCCGTAACTGATTTAAATAGGGCAATTAATCTCCATCGTGTCACATAACGCGGTGCCATGCTGCTGGAGCAGGTGCTTAAGCCTCCTTGCCTCTCAGCAGTAGCCTCTGGAAGGGCCTGCGGCCAGACCAGCCTCCCGAGGCCAGCTGGGGAGCGGGCCTCTGCCCTTGGCTAGGCCACTTCTCCGACAGTACCCCGAGAGTCGGAGGAGGCAGTCATGTTTGAAGCCTCTGGAGCCTGGGGGAGAAGGGGGCTTTGTAGCAGTCAGTATCCTGTCATTCTCCAAGGGGAGATTTTGGTAAAGGACATCAAGGATGGAGAGTAAGCCCTTGACTTAATCAGCAGAGGGAACCCCTAGGTGTGGACGCTCCCCCTTCCAAAGAAGATCTGCCCCTTCTGGTCATGGGGCACTGAAAAGTTCAGGGATAATCAGTATGTGTCAGAGGCAGGACTGGAACCTGGGTCTTAATGGACACAAGGTCAGCTCACCATTCACAATGTCTCTCTGCTATGCTTGTTTAGTCACGTCCGACTTCCCATGACCCCATTTGGGTTTGCCATTCCTTTTCCAGCTTGTTTTACAGATAAGGAAACCGAGACAAACACAGCTAAGAGACTTGCCCAGGGTCCCCTATACAGGAAGTGTCTGGGTACAGACTGAACTCAGCTCTTCGGGGTCCTAGGCCCATCAGTGCCCTCTCTTCAGAATCACCAACTGCCCCCATGTCTCTTGTTCTCCCATAATGCTTCTAAAGGCATTTCTCAAATTTGAGTTTTTAATAACCCATTACTAGTATCCTAATCACTAAGGCAAGGGGAAAAGAAAAACTAAGAAACTGAACTCTAGGTACCAAAAATGAAAACCATTTATTTTGCCCCAAAGTGGCACCCCCTCCCTGATCTCCTGTTGGCACATCGTTGCCTGAGGCCAGAAACTTTGATTTATAATTGACATTTCCCATGCCTTCACTTTCCCTACAGAGTCAATCACTACGTCCTATCAGTCTGTCCAGTGAAATACTTCATGTCTTTCCCCATGCCATTTGCTCCAGTCCTACTGCCACTGCCCCAGTCTGGCCCCGGGCGGTTCCCACCTGGGTTAGTCCAGCAGCCTTCGCGCCCTGGGCTTTCTCTTCAGACCATCCTATATGCCCTGTCAATTAATAATCCTTGCAAACAACTTCTTTATCAGAAATCTTACTAATGTAGATGACTTTAGTACCTTAATTCTCCAATTTCTGAATTCACTAAGGGTAATGATGGCAAGGGTTGTGAGCTAGGTCACTGGGGAAGGCAGGAAGGCAACATGGAGGCCAGTTGATGTCAGGGACAAGATGATGGGCTGGTTAATAGTGCCGTGAACCTCAGAGTCTGTCCAGTGATGGTGGATGTGACCATGGTTGGGGTGGGAGGGAGGACTAGCCTGCTTATCTTCCTCCCAGAGATGAGAGAGAACATGAGAACACAATCACTCTCCTGCTGGTCGGGGGGGAGTGAGGAAGAGAAAGGACTGGGATGGGAGGAATCACCACAACTACAGAAATTTATGTAGAACAGCCATGTTTCCTGAACCCAAAACGAGGACGCAGCCTGACAAAGAATAGTGCATTTGAAAGGCTTGTTTTCTTGAAATCAAGACCATCCCAGATATAGGAGAAACACAGATACTTACCACAGAGAGTGTGAGAAAGCTGGGTTTTTCCTGTTCGAAATTCTGTGAAAGAAAGAGAAAATAATGAAGGGGCACTTTTTCTAACCCCTAGAAATTTCTGCCAAGCATATCACATGAATATCATCGCTGTTATTATGTCTCTATCAATCCTCATTCATCAAGGCCATAGAATTGTAGAATTTTAAAGCTGAAAAGGATTTAAGGGATCATCTAATCTGCTTTCAGAATTTTACAAATGAGAAAACTGAGTCCCTAGAAGGATGTGGTTTTCAACACCAGCTTTGCAAACGATCAGCTTCTTTTGGGGATCATGGTTAAACCTCACAGGCCCTATTTCATCTATCAGACAGGGGTTAAAGTAAATAATCTCTCATGTTCCTTCTGGCCCTAATTCCTATGAATTCAAACAAATCTCCTTTTTTGATATTAATATACAGGATATAGCCCAGAGTAGATGTTTATTGGTTGATATATAATCATTCATGAGATTGTTAGGCCAAAGGACATGAAATTTTTGGTGATTATCAGACTACTCTTCAAAAAGATTCTATTAATTTACAATTCCACTAAGAATGCATGGTGTGCCCATTGTTCCACTAGCATTGTTGCTTTCAGGTTTTTTTTTTTTATGGGTATGATGGAAAAGTGCAAAGTTATTTTAATTTTTCTGATTATTAATGAGATTATTATAGATAGTTATCAGGAGATAACTCTCTAAGGAGGGAAAGAGAGAAAAGGGGAAGGGTATCAGCAGGTTCTCATAAAACCAAAGAGGAACTTCAAAGAACAGTAGTAAAAGATGTTACTAAGGAAATATAAGATGGGAAAAAAGATAATTACATGGGGAAGGTGAGAGAGACCAGGAAAATAGCCTGAGGGGCTCACTCCTCAGGTGTTCTGTTATTAGAAGAAACTAAGGGAGATCCCCAGAACATTGAGTAGACACTCCCATGGCAAGAGATACTCAAGATTGGCAGGCAATTCACAAACTGATGAGATCCCGGATCCACTTGAGTATCAGTGAGATTACATTTTTAAAAAAGCATCCCCCTTTGTAAAATGTTCTTGTCCAATGGTGACTGGTTTTGCTCTCCGATTCCTTTATCAGCTATGTACATGTTTATTCATTATAAAAATTTTAATGAAAGATCACAGTTATTTAGTGTTGAATGCTACACTGAACATGGCCACAGACACTGTGTTGCATGGAGTTCAGATAAGGGGCTGGTGGTAGGGAGAGAATAGAAAATTCTAAAGCAAGGGAAAAAGTGAAGAAGCGAAACCTGTTGAAACAAATAAAGAGAAGGAAGGAAACAAGAGAAAACAGATCTTGTAGCTAAGACAGAAGCTTCTAGGCTTTTAAGTTTCACAGCACCCTTAGAGTCCCAGTGATTTTTTCATAGTGACCCAATCAAAAATACACATACACCCAAATATTACATGTGTATATATGCATGTATATGTGTGTATAAGCATATATAAGTTAACGCTTAGTAAATATTTTGGTTAAACTGGTTAGATTAAGTATTTTAGATAGATTAAATTTCTGTCCCATGGGACTCCTGTGAGTTTGCTGGGGCACCTGAGAGCCTTGGCTCAGTTTGAGGGAGGGCTTCATGGAGGAGGTGGCCCTTTTCATTATATATCTCAAGATAGTCCATACCAGCTTTGATGTCCTTTGAGCTATGGGCTATTCTTAAATATTATATCTTCTAAGGACCTCTCCAGCTCAGTGGACTCTCCCGGTGATGATATTTTCCATTTTAATCGGGTTCCTCCTCCTGTACTCCTCTGCTTTAAAATCCCCCCACTTATGTCATATCAAATATTAAGGTTTTACTCACCCCCAAAAGCTTCTGTAATTGCCATGCTTTCAATTCCACCACCCAAGAGCTTACTGGAAAAAGAAAACAAGCGTTAGGCAGTAAGAGCACAGAGTGTGACAATAAGGGCCTGAGCTAAATCCACGGAGGCTGGCACATCCTTGGTGGGAAGCCCTGGCTGCTCAGATCATTGGCCATGATGTGTATGGACAGGCAAATGAACGACTGTCCATAGGCCCCGTGGGTTCCTTCCAAATCACAGACAGAAGCCTAGAGTGTGCCCTTCTCCAGAGCTCTCACTCGCGTTGGGGTTAAGAGAACTGGGACATTGGGGTCAAAAGAGGTGGAGCTCAACTGGACTTTCTAGCTGTCCTGAGACCAACAGCATGCTTCCAAAAGCCTTTTGTCACAATAAATATCCTAAAACCAATGAGAAGCAAATGGTGTGTGTTACTATGAGTGAGCCCGAGCTCTGGCCTTGGAGTGAAAAAACCAGTTTGAGACTCCGCTCGGCTTCCCAAGAGCTGGGAGATCTGGCAGCCATATCCTTTTGATCTCTCAGTTCGCTCCTCTGTTAAAATGGAAGTGATAATGTCACAGCATCCAGCTCACAGGTTATAAAGAGGTTCTATTGACAAATGGAAAGTCCTTAGTAGCTCTATAGCACAACGTGAACATAGGCTGGGGTTTCTCAGACAGACTAACATCTGTATTAAGCAGGACAGCCTTTCTATTCAAACCAAAGTCAGACCATCTCAGGTGGAAGAATCTGGCCAGCACCCAAAAAGGCCCCTCCATGGCAGGGGCAGCCTTGAAAACCACCAGGAAGGGAGCACCCCCACTGTCGGGGCTGCCCGCTCCACTTTTAGGCTACTCTAATCATTAGCGAGTTTTCCCCAACACTGAGCTTCAGTTTACTGATTTTGCAACTTTGGCTTATTCTTTAGTTCTGCCCTCTGGGTTCGAACTGAATAAGTATTGCCCATCTTCCACATAATCAGTTCTATAACAATAACAGCTAGCCATCACCATTAAAAGTAGTGGTAACAATATCACTTTATGGTCTGAAAAACCCTTTACAAGTATTCTCATTTGGTCCTTGGAGCAACCCTAGGATGGAGGTACTACTATTATCCCCATTTTACATATAAGGAAACTGAGGCAAATAGGGTAAAGTGACTTGCCAAAGATCATACAGCTCATAAGTGTCTGTGGATTTGAACACGGATCTTCCCATCTCCATACTCCAGGCCCTATCTACTGTGCCAGCCCAGGTCCAAGGCCCATCTAGGCTCTTCACCATTCTGTTGGCCCCTCTATGGATGTTATCTGACTTACTGATGATTTCCTTCCTCCAGTGTGGCCCCCGAGCAGAAAACACTTCTCCAGAGGGGTTGTGACCAGGGCATCTTCTGCCTGATTCTGGAAGCTTGGAGGCCTTTAACGGACCTTAAGTGCTATGGGATTTTGGGTAGCTGCACCTCGCCCTTGTCCAGCTCCACATTCGTAGCCTATGAAATGTCAAACACTGTGCGCTACTCCATCAATGTGAAGATGAAGCTCCGGACCCTGGCAGCATCGATCCCACAGGTAAGCCAGCAGTTCACCCAGGAAGAGCTCGTCCCCCTGCCAGGGCCAGGATTTAGGTCCTTAGCTTACCCGGCAATGACCCCTCAAAATGTGCAGATGGGGGCCCTTCTGCAAAGAGAGCAAAGACCAGTCCTATCAAACTGGACTGGGAAGAGAATGACTGACCCTCAGGATCACAGGGAAATAGAGAATAATAATAACTAGTGTCTAGAAAGTGCTTTAAGCTTTGCTAAGTATTGCAAAGTAATAAGTGTCATTCTCAATTGATCCTCACAATGAACTCGGGCACTTGGTGCTATTATGATCTCCATTTAATAGCTGAGGAAACTGAGGCAACAGGGTTTTACAGTTAGTAAGTGTCTGAGGCTGGATTTGAATTCAGGGCTTCTCACCTCCAGGCCCAGTGCTCTATCCAATGTGCCATCAACTACCTCTAAGATAAATAGAGGAGCTAAGTCTACCAGAAGCAAAAAAAAAAAAAAAAAAAAAAAAAAAAAAGAACATAGCTTGGGATCTTTAAAATGTGTCCTTTCAATCTGTTAATCTATTTTTAAAAGCAAGAATCAAATTCCTTAAAATAAGCCACTTAAAAACTTGGTCTCTATGAATTGGGAGGAGAAGCAACAAGTCCTTTTAAAATCCCTTTGAGATGAAGAACAGCCTGATTTTGTCTTTGGACAAAATCTGTCTGGGATTTCTACTTGGCTTTGGTGCCTGTTGAAAATTCACAGGCCCTTCTGTGAAAAGTGCATTTATAAAGAAGTGGCTACACGGCCGGCCCTCCCCACATCAGGCCCCGTGGTGGGAGAGAAATGAGACTTACTCAAATTCCTGGCTTCCCGTGGTGACGTGGAACACCATCTTTCGCTTCTCGCTATACTCAAATGCAGTCAGGAACCCTGGCTCCTGGGAAAAGAACAGAGCAAAAGCTCAGAAAGCCGGCCCGCAGCCCCAAGGTACTGGTCATTAACCTTGTCACCCAGCCAAAGAGGTCCGACTTTGGTGTGTCCCAAGGGACACTATGCTAGCTACGGAAACGGCAGGCCCAGGCCCACTCTGGCCAGTGAGTAAAGAAAACGGGGAACAATTCTGTGATGGGTCACCCCATCCCCCTCCTCACAGAGAACCAGGGTGCTCCCCAGGGTCGCCTCTTAGCATCTCAAAGGGCAAGGCCAGAGTCTCATCCCATTTGGTCAGTACAGACGCGGGAGAGCAGAGTGTGTGTGTGTGTGTGAAAGTGAGAGAGACAGACAGAGAGAGACAGAGTGAGACAGGGAGACAGAGAAATAGAGGCAGAGAGAGAGACAGAGAGACTCAGAGAGCAACAGAGGGTGGGAGAAAGGAGGTGAACAGGTGGTTGCTACAGAGGATTCCATCAAGTTCCCTCGCAGTACCAGCACTGATTAGCGATTGCTTGCTGATTGGACAGAGAGTCTATCTGCCTTCCAGAGACAAGGTGATATAACCTGAATTATGGGCAATGTGTAGGGAGACTTCGATGCTGGGACCTACATAAATATTTTCATCAGAGAACAGTTTGGGGGAAAAAAGGCCTCTATTTATCAACATTCTCTCAGGAGTGGATGTCTAAAAATGACAACAACAAAGATCAGAGTGCATTTGTCTGGCACTTAAAAAAATATTTGCAAAGCACTGTTCATATATTGACTCGTTTGATTCTCACAACCTGTAAGGCAGACGCTGTGAGTAGCCCTATTCTACACATAAGCAAACTGAGACTAAGTGAAGTGAAAGGTCTTGCCCAGGATCATGGAGCAGAGTCTGGGGAAGAAGAATCCGGATTTATCTGGCTTTACATTCTGGGTCTGGAAGACGCGTGGTCATCTGCACTTGATGTGTAAAGGAAACACCCCCAACACCTGGTGCACTGACTGGAGAGAGAGCTGGACCTGGGGCTGGAGAAGCTCAGACCCCCACCCCCATAGGGCCCAGGCCAGGCCTGATCTTCCTCCTGTGTAATTCTTTATTTTGGGGGGGAGGGGGTGGGCCCTTCTGGTGCCAAATCTGGAGTCCCTGAACCTCGTTTTGTGCTCCAAGTAAGTTGGGCCGGGCCAGTTGTTCTGTGAGTGACACACCTTACGAAAGACTATTCAGGCAGTCTGTCTACAAGTGGAATTTCCCACACAATGGTTATATGGCTCAGCCTTCGTGTTCTCAGAACCTGCTTAGGCAGGGATCATGACAGAGAGAACATGGCAGAAAGGCTCCACTCAGGCCATCCAGAGTTCTACCGGCCAGTGCCCGAGGAGGCTTCACCCCGGGCATTGCAGGGTCGCTTCCTCCCAATGGGCACACTGCGTCTCCCCTCCTGGCCCCGCCCCAACCTGTCTCACCTTGGAACTTTCTGGCACTACCATTTCCCATGGGAGAGGGTGACCCTTTGGGGGCAGGCCGCCCCACTCCTGGAAGGCCTGTCCCTCTAGCTGGGACCCTGCCCCAAAGACCCCGGGCCTGGGGGGCACCGACCATGCCGCAGAGGGGAGCTTACGATGAGCTTGTTGGCCGCCTCCTTAATCTTGTCCACTTTGGCTTCGGAGAGGCCTTTGATGTTGCACAGGGCCCTTCTGGTGGTCATCTGGATCCCCTTGACCGTGCAGATCCCTGCTGACTTCATTTTCTTGATATCGGCCACATTCTGGGGGGAGAGGGGCGGCACAGAGTGCCAGTGGAACGCCAGGCCGAACGGCTCCCCTCCACGGGCTGTGAGCCTGCGAGCGAGTCCGCCCCGGCCCGCTGTGCCGCCAGACCGCCTGCTCTCTGTGCCCAGGTGGAGTCCACCCACTGTGCACATTCAAACGGAGCTATCTGGAGAGAACCCACCTGCCGGGTGCCAAATGTTCTGGCTGAGCCACGGCTCCCAAGGACTGTTCGTGGAAGCCTGGCCACATGCAGATCGCTGAAAAAAAGCAGCCTACCTTTGAAAAAGCAAGCATCCATCCCCTTGGCTCGGTGCCTTTTGGGGGCAAAAACTGTGGCCAATATCTTTGGGTTTGCATTTTTAAAAAGAATTTTCTTTGCCCTTGAAAAAATGCTCACTCCCCCTCTGCCAATGAGCCAGGATTTCCTCTCCTGCTCTTGGAAGCTCAGACCCCCCACCCCCATATGGCCCAGGCCATATGCATAGTTGAGCACAAGGCTAGATAGGAAAACTTTGATTCAATGAAGTGAACAAGTATTAAGCCCCAACTGTATGCTGAGGGTAGGGAGGGTATTGCCTCCTATAAAACAACAGGATGATAAAATGCACACACACAAATAACTCTGCCATGTCAGAATGTGGTATGTGTACATGAAAGACATGAGGGACAATCACTGGAAGACAAGGCAAGACCCGTACCTGAGCTGGGCCAGAAAGGATTGACAGCCAGCGATGCCCCAAAATTCCTTTTCAAAGGGGAGGAGGTTGCCAGGTGACCAGGAACGTCAAGGGCCGATGTTAGGGAGTGGGAGAAAGAGTGCCGTGAAGTGAGATTTGAGAGGAGGCCAGGGGCGGAGGATGGAGGCCTCCAATGCTGACTTCAACCTGGAGCATGGGCTCCGTCCTTCAGTAGGGAAGAGAGTGGGTGAAGGGTTGAGAGGCTTTGGCCTTGGTGTCTGGATGGAATGGGGCCTGCTGGCTGCTGTGAGGGGCCTGTAGTCTCTACCATGTCGGTGTCCTGAGTGCTTGGTGCCCCTTCTCTCTCCTGTTTGGAGTTAGCCCCTGGGTGTGGGAAAAAGGGCTGGAAAAGGGAAAGAAGAGAAGGATGGGGAAAAGGGAGGGGACAGGAGAGAGGGAAAGAGGGAGACGGGGGAGGAGGGTAGGGGGGAGACAGAGAGAAACAGAGATATAGAGAGACAGAGACAAAGACACAGAGACAGAGATAGAAAGACAGAAGGGAATGGAGGAAGGAAAGGAGAGGGGAAAAGGGAGGCAGAGATCAAGCAGCAGCCAGTGGGAAAAGATAAGGATTGTGTTGTCTTGTTATGCCACAGTTCTCTTTAACTGTCCTGACTCAGTTTCCCTGTCTCAGTTACCTTAACTGTTCTGTCTCTGACCCAGTAAAACTAAGGATTATTCCCTCTCGGGTTATAAATTAGCAAGATAAAAGAGTAGATCTCCTGATTCTTTTATGGATTTACAATATTCCTTTAGAATATTCCAAGATTAACCCATGATATCTTTACTTCTTTGTCTCTGGAATTTTTAGGTTTTATGGCTTCCCCTCCCTGATAAAAACTTTCCCTCCCTTTCTCTTTGTCTCCAAAAAGGTATTTAAGAAGTTGGGGTTCCTCCATTCATTGCTGGAGTATGGCGGCTGGCAGTTGTATGCTGGACGCTGGATTCTTTGGGTCCTCCAGCCCTGGGACCAATATGGATTCCTTGGTCCCAGTATACTTATCTCTGTCTGACTGGATAATCTGAGACGAGAGTCCTGTCCAGTCAATCTTACTCTCCCATTAATAAAATATTAAAAACTCTCTAATCTCTCTCCTGCCTCAGTTTCTCCGGCATTAGTCTTCTATGGAAGAGATGACTTAAAAAGATAAGACTTCTGTCTCAGAAACTGGTAGCTCTTCCTTTGGAGGCTCTCCACAAGCAGCCAAAGAGCAAACATTTCTCAGAAGGCCGCAGAAAGGACCTTATGAAAACACCCCCCAGAGCACTCCTATGAAGAGGCCTTGAATGAAAGGACTCCCAAGGCTTCACCAGCACAGGCAGAAAGGCCAAGGAGAGAAAGCCCCAAGGGGCCGTGCTGGAGGGGTGGGAATACACAGTGACATACCCTTTGTGCCTGGCCTGCCTGTGCATCCAAGTCTTGTTTCTACCTCGGTCCCCTACCCTGCCCTCAGCCAGCTGCTGCCCTGGGACCGGCCCTCGTCCCCCTTCTCGTTATCTCCCTAACTTGTCTTCCCCACAACTCTCCCCTCACTCCGCCCATCTAAAGCTCAGCTGCAAAGTTCTTTCTGCAGGGCCAGCAGTGAATCTGCCTGCATGTCAAGAAGCCGTTTGTCTATTGCTGATGCCAGAAGTAAATCTGGAGAGACTAGTCACCACTTTGAGTCCACTTTCCAAAGGACCAAGGAGGGGCTGCAAGGGCAGTGGAAGGACCTTGCCACACAAAACCAGATGGCTTTGTACTTCTGTCCTTACTAAATTTTCTCAGTAAGTACCTTTTTGTAAAAGCTTAAAAAAAAAGGTCTGATCATGTCACTGAGCCCCCTTACCTCTCTTCCACCCCCATCTCCCCAGGATCAGATAGAAACTCCTCTGTTTGTCATTCAAAGATTTTGTCACTTGGTCCTTTGTCAGGTTTCTTACACCACCCCCACCCATTCCACAATCCAGCCATAGCTGTCCAACACAGGACTCAATATCGCACCTCTGGGCCTTTGTACTGGCCACCCCCCAAGTCTGAAACCCCCCTCCCCAACACATCTCTCCCTGCTCCTCCCCATCCTTATTCCCCTGGCTGCCTTCAAGCCTCAGCTCATCTCCCCTTTGGCAGACAGCACCATCCCTGGGCTCTCTAGCTCTTAGTACCTTCACTACTCAGATTACCACCCCTTCCCTGTCTCTATCTCATATGGACCCAGTTACCTACACCGGGTCTCTCCCTAGAAAGCATACCCCTGGAGGGCAGGGATTGGTTTTGTTTTTCCTTGTTATCTCAACCACAGGGAATGGCTTAAGAGAAAGCACTTAACATCTGTTTGTTGATGAATTAAGAGATATCAATTTGGAATTATTCAGTCCAAGTACCTAGCAATCCTATTATTCAGTTGGCCCCAGCCAGGGATTTAGGTTGGAACAAAATCATCTAATTAAAAAAACAAAAAAAGCTGGTTTACTTTATTGTAGCAGCAAGAATATGGTGCTGATCTGATTGGGCAAATCTTCCCTGACTCTGAGGTCCACCTGCTGGACCCTGATCGGAAGCCTGATGGAGGAGCTGCTCAGGTCCAAGCTTTGTCATTTAGACACCAGGAAGTCAGCAGCTTGGGCATTAATCTCCTGCATCAATCGAGTCTGGAGACTCCTTTCAATCCCTTTAAAGAAAAACTCAGCCCAACTTGTGTAAGAGAGAACCTTCAGACCATGCTCCCATGGTGGGACTGATATTCCCATGAAAGTCAGACAGAAACAAAGGGCAACAAAGACAAAGATAGTCAAAGCAGACTCATGGAGAACTGGAAACGAGGTGAGCGCTTATCATTTGGACAGTGGCTCGGAATTATGGCACATGAGTATCGCGGAATACTATGGGGTAGTAACAGATTGTTAGTCTAAGGAATTCGGAGAAATCTGGGAAGACTGGCCCGCACTGATGCTGGGAAACAGCAGCAGAGCTGGAAGACCATGCACAGCAAAGACTTACAGTATATATTAAAAGAGCCCCAAAGGAAGGTGGGTTCTAAATGACTGAAAAACTAGTGACCTTCCCCCGGCAGAGAAGTCAGAATGGTGTATACATTGTCCAGCATGGTCATTGCCAGGGATGTTTTTTGCTTAATTACTCACTGCAATTCTCCCTAAGCAGGATTCAAGCTGGAGCGGAATGGGCAGAATTTGGGGGCTTTCCTCCAGAAATGACTGGTTATGAAGACAGATGCATCCCCAAAAGAGAATTTAAAATGAGCAATAATAATAATAATATTAAAAGAAAGAAGATCAGGCAGTAGTGCTATGGCAGTAGGTTCAACATGAAAAGCAGCTATAAACTCCCTTAAACAGTGGGGAGTGAGTGTTGTCATGAGAGCCTGATTCTCAGGTTCCTCAAACATCCCTCTGTCCCCCAACCATCCAGACAGTTCACATGCTATGGAACAGAATGAGACAGAACATCTGTGAGATAAGTCAGCCTGGACAAAAAGATAAAGCAGTGGAGAAAGACTGTGGATCCCAGGGGCTGAACAGTCTGGGCCTACTTACAATACCATGCTTTTGTAACAGGTCAATGTCTTGAAACAATGATTCCTAAAAACAATGGAGCAAAAAGAAGAGAATGTGAGTTACTCATCTATAAAACTAGATTTCAGTTCTGCTAATCAACATATTCATTTTGTGTCAGCTACAAATGATTCCAATCCACCCTCTATAGACACCTTAAGGGGAGGACAAATAAGGGTTTTCCTCTGTTCCTTGTCTCAAGGGTGATCTTGGTAGGAATATAGACACTCAAAGCCCACCCCTGCCCCAGTGCCCATTTTTTCTTTTCCTTCTTCTTCCTTTTTTCCCCTTTCATTCCTTCTTTCCCTTTCTTTCCTTTCTCTTCCCTTCTTTTCTTTCCCTTTTCTCCTCTCTCCTTCTTTCCCTTCCCTCCTTCTTTCCTATATTTCTCTCTTCCTCTTTTTCTTTCTTTCTCTCTCATCTTAGAAGAATTTCTGCCAAACAGGGACTCATGTTCTAAACTTGCCTCATCTTCCTGGTATCCTTGTTCTTCCTGAACAACTTGGTCCTCCATGGCTTTCATGATAGGAGAGTTCAATCAGTTCTAGAAAGAAATATAGATAGAGATCCTAACATGGTATGTAGTGGCTAGAGAGCTTCATTTCAAACTACAGAATTTGGAGTGTTGAGAATACGTAGTCCTTTAGCAGAAGAAACAACAGAACTTACAAACTAGTTTTCAAGAACAATTAAAGAGGAATTCTCACACAGTTCACTTCTGATCCTCCTGCAGCAGTCCCCAGATAAGCTCCCAGGTCTGTTCCAACTCACACTAATCTTTTTATATATACATACATATGTGTGTATGTGTGTGTGTCTGTGTATTCTGCCTTTTTCTGAAAGTTGGGACATTTATCCATCTCTGCCCCTGGAGCAATTTTCTTATTCTCAACAATCTTTCCAAATCAATGACATAAACAGAAATAAATCCCCTTCTGGATGAAAAATTTTTTTTTAGTTTTTAAAAATTGTAAAGAAAATTAAATCAGAATTATAAAAAGGAAAGTTATTTTGAAATGACACATAAAAATTTAAATTTAAATAAAATATAAATGAAATAGCTAATAACAAAAATCTTTTTTAAAACTCAAGCTCTTTTTGTTGTCATCAGTATTCTTGAGCAACTTCAGTTCATTCTGAGTTTTAGAGTTCCAAACTCTGTTCTTGGGTCAAAGACTATTATCATGTTTTTGGGGTCAGTCTGACATCTGCCTTGTTTCATTTTCTGACATGTCTGCAAAAGAAAATTTGAGTTCCCTCTATGTCCATCTCATTCCTTTTTTTTTTTTTTTTTTTAAGAACTCTTTTTTCTCCCCTTATCATCTGAATGTTTCTTCTTTTTCTCCCAAATTCCATTCTTGAATTTCCTATCTCTTGGGACAATTTCCCTCATAGACTTTTTTTTTTTTTTTTTTTTTTGCTGAGGCAATTGGGGTTAAGTGACTTGCCCAGGGTCACATAGCTAGGAAGTGATAAGTGTCTGAGGCCAGATTTGAATTCAGGTCCTTCTGATTTCAGGGCTGGTGCTCTCTTCACTGTGCCACCTAGTTGCCCCATAGAATTTTAAGTCATAGAATCCTACCTGTATTTCCTGGGGACCAAGTGAAATCTATTTTCCCAAAATCTAAGGACCACATCAAACTATTCCTTCTTTTCTATTTCTCTAAATGTCTACAATGTCTAAAAATAGAGCTCTCTTATCCACAAGGTTCCAATCTACATCAACACTGGATTTATAAATATTTTTAAATTCATATTCTCACTTAATCCTGTGTCATAATTATTATTTGCATTTTACAAATGGAGAAAATGAGGTTCTCCCAAAGCCAAGTGATCACCTGATCACACTGGTGAAGGAGAGATTTGATTCTAGAGTCATTTTTGTCATAAGACTTCCTTTTGGTTGGTAAGATTCTGATCCAGAACCATAATTCCCTCTGTTGCTTTCTTCCCCTTTTGTTTTTTTTCCCTTTTATTTTATTTAATAATTACTTTATATTGACAGAATCCATGCCAGGGTAATTTTTTTACAACATTATCCCTTGCACTCGTTTTTGTTCCGATTTTTCCCCTCCCTCCCTCCACCTAGATGGCAAGCAATCTTATATATGTTAGATATGTTGCAGTATATCTTAGATACAATATATGTTTGCAGAACTGAACAGTTCTCTTCTTGCACAGGGAGAATTGGATTCAGAAGGTAAAAAATAACGCGGGAGCTTTCTTCCCCTTTTGAAGAATGAAATGATCATTGATCTAAGTTAAGAATTTACCAATGGATGTTTTTAGCAAAGAGGGATTCTAGCAAGCCAGATGGGAGACTCACTTCTTTAAATTCTCATCTATCTTCAGGAATTGACAACCTATTCCTATCAAAATATTCCTTCTCTTTTTTCTCTATTACTCTTTACGCAAGTATTTTTCTATCAAGGTTTCCCCTTTGGGGCTCTGAGTTCCACTATATAAGTATAGCTACGTCTTCTTTCTCCTTTCTTCCTTCTCTTTATTCTTTTTTCTTCTTTCTTTTCCTTCTTCCTCTTTCTCCTCCTCTTTCTCCATTTTCTTCTTCTTTTGCGTTTAAATGACTTGCCCAGGGTTACACAGTTAGTATCAAGTGTCTGAAACTCAATTTGAATTCAGGTCCTCCTGAATCCAGGGCCATTGCTCTACTCACTATGCCATCCAGAAGCTCTAACATGGCTTCTTTTTTAAAAACAATTTTCAATAGTATTTTATTTTCCCCGATACATGTAAAGATGGTTTTCAACATGTGTTTTTATAAGACTTTATATTCTAAAATTTTCTCCTTCCTTTCCTTACCTCTCCCTTCCCCAAGACAACAAGATATCTGATATAGGTTAAATATGTACAATTTTTAAAAACTTAGTTCTATATTTGTCACGTTGTACAAGAAAAATCAGACCAAAAGGGAAAAAAACATAAGGAAGAAAAACAAAAAGTTGAAAATACTAAGCTTTAAATCATTTCATTCTGCATAGTTTTCTCTCTGGGATGTGGATGGCATTTTCCATCTCAAGTCTATTCGAATAGCACAGCTTCTTCATATACAATACTATCCCACTGCCTTTTAAGATAGACAATTCCTGTTAAAGAGGTATTTTCATTCGCAATGTACTCTAGCCATGAGCACCCTTACTCCAAACGTCAGAGATCCTTAGGAAGCAAATTTTGCCTCCTTACTTTTAAGATTTCTAGGTCACCTTGTTGTTACCCACACTTTATGTCTTTTTGTATAGACAGAGAGCTAAGGCTTGGGTTTTATTGCTGGTTTGCTTCTTGGATGTCTTTTGTGATAACTGAGCTCTCGAGCTATTCTATGTCATCTCCGTTACTTCCTACGATGTCTGCTTTGGCAGATTTATGTAGGGAATCTGCAGCCCTCACTTTTCATTTAGAAAGCTCTTTTAAGAAACCAAAACAGACCTGCAAGCTTCAGGCAAACAGAGCTTTATTAGCCCTTGTTAGGTACACTCTCTCCTGGTTAAAAGCCTCTATTTTAAGCCATAGCCAGTGATCTAAATCTCTTTCCAGGATATACCATCTTCTTAACCAGTTGCTCAGTTTCGAAATCCGCCTCCCCTTCTGAATCCCCAACCTTCATTTGGCAGCAGTGAGGAAACTACCACCTGTGTCCCTAAGGTAGGCCTCCCCTTACCCATGCCAGAATTGAATGCTTTCTAAGTCCCTCCATTTGTCCCTACATGCACCAGACAGGGATGGTAGTCATCAAACTTAACAGGGCTCTGATTCCAGACCAGGCCCTCCCCATCAATAATAGTCATCTTGGAATCCCACAGCAGGAAGCCACCAGCCTCCACTGGTCTTTTTCTTCTCCTCTCTTCTGATCCCTTTTTTCCTGATGTCATATAAAGGTATGTTCCTTGGTGCCAAAGAAGCTGTTTCCTCCTAAGAGAGGAACTCCCTCACTCCCCTCAAGAGCCTAGTACCTATTTACCTTTGTTGCTGTTCAGTCATGTCCGACTCTTGGTGACCCTGTTTGAGGTTTTCCTGGCAAAAATACTGGAATATCTTTTCCTTCTCCAGTTCATTTTACAGATAAGGAAACAAACAGGGCTAAGTGACTTGCCTAGGGTCATGGAGGTAGGAAGTGTCTGAGGCTGAATTTGAATTCCTGAGTCCAGCCTTCGATTTTATTATTTATTTTATATATAAATATAATTTATATTTATATATTTTATATGTTGTTTATAAATAACATAAAAGATATATTTTATGAATATAATTTAATAATAAAACTATATTATATAAATATAAATAAATAAATATTTGTTATCCTCCACATTTATTATCTAGTGCCAAATGTTTCCTTGTTTTCCTTTTCCCTCTGGGTTATATTCTTTGTCCTCTAACTTCCATGTACAAGTTAGGATTTTCCTCTTCTTTTTATAACCTGAAATGTGCAGGTCCGCCATTCTTTTAAAGAATCCATCACCATCTTAGACAATCTCCTGTATTATGAACCTGGAGTTTGCAGAAGCATTTTCCCAGTTTTTAACTACACAGGTGACTAATCCATACACAGTAGTGGTAAATTGGTGGTGGGAAACACACAAACATAACAGATGCTCTGCTGTTCTGAAGGACCCTTTTGACTCTTCATTTCTGCTACTAGTGAGACTGTGATGTTCCTCAGCTCTCTGTCCCATGTTTGCCTGTTGGGGAGCTCAGAATTGAGGGTGCTTCTAAAAGGACAAACCAGGCCATCTTTTGCATCAATCCTTATCTAATCACTGAATGGGTATTGCTCAAGACAACTGAGACCTGGGAAAGACCTTAGCTTAAAAAGGTCAGGGTCTCCTCCCATTGCATCCAGGGCCATTTTTAGTCATCTTGATCTATGTCTTGCCACTGGATTCAGATGGCTGTAGAGGGGAAAGTGAGGCAGGTGACCTTGCAGAGCCCTCCCTCACTTCAACCCAATATCTACTTATAGGAGCCTTTTCTCCTGAGATGCCATGACTTTGCTCAGTTTCTTTGATTGTGAATTAGTTCTGCCCTGCCAAAGCTCAATGCAAAGAGAGACTCCATTTGCTCTTGTCTGTGAGGGGGTCTCAAGAAAAATCCAATTACTGGCTACTGGGGCCACTCGAGTCCCTCCCACTCAAATCTAAAGTTATATGTTCTTCATGGAGAATGGGGTATCCTGGATGGTCTATAACTTTCCTTCAAGCTCTAAGATTGTATGATTCTATAATTTCTTTTCTACTCTTTTAAACACACATTAAAATTTCATGATTGTTTAGTTTTCCATATGCTTATTTCTAAATTGAGGCAGGGCTCAAAAGCCTCTAGGGCTTTTCTAGCTCTATGACTCTGAGCTACCTGGAATTGAGTTTCCTTATCTGTAAAATGAGATTGGAGTCAATGGCCTCCTTCCAGCTCTAGATCTATGACTCTATATAAAGTTTATAGGGGTTAGGGATCCTCAAACTTTTTAAATAGAGGGCCAGTTCACTGTCCCTCAGACTGTTGGAGGGCTGGACTATAGTAAAAATAAAAACTCTGTTTTGTGGGCCTTTAAATAAAGAAACTTCATAGTCCTGGATGAGGGGGATAAATGTCCTCAGCTGCAGCATCTGGACCACGGGCCGTAGTTTGAGGACCCCTGCTATAAACTCTCTGGGACTCAGTTTCCTAATCTGTAAAACTGGAGGTTAGGCTTGATGGCCCATAAGGTCCTTTCCAGCTCCAAGTCTAGGATAAGAGTTTTAATTTTCTCTTTCTATCTAGATCAAAGGCTCCTGACCACGTCTTTTATCTGCCTCATAGCTTATATATCCTAGACATTCAATATTTTTGTCCACTTAAAACAAGGGGACAAAAGAGAAATTTAGAAAACTCGAGAACAGCGGTACTTTCTAGCTCCATGGCCTACGAGCTTCTAACTTTATTTCTGCTGGCTCCCTCAGAGCTTTCTCATTTTCTCCGTTCTCTGTGCCTTTTTCATTATGCAAGACACTTCTAGTTTCTTGTTCATGGTATAAAGCTTGCCAAACTCTCCATGTCCATTACCCCTAACTCCTCCTCCTTTCCAAACCTCCTCCTGTCTGTCCAGGTACCACATCCATCCTTTCAGCCACCCAGATCCACAACTTCTCTCTCTAGCCCTCAATTTTAAATCAGTTTCTGAATTCTGCCACTTCTGCCTCTGACATCTGTCTCCTCTCTATTCGCACAGCAGGGTCAGGCTGCTATCACCTCTCACCTGGACTCTTGACGCAGCCTCTTTAGCTTCTCTCTCTCATTCAGCTCCAAACCATCCTCCCCACAGCTGTTAAGGGGGTTTGTTCAAATACCCTCCCCAGCTCCATACTCCAATGTCTGCCCTCTGCCTTTAAGATAGATTATTGTAAACTCCTGTTTGGCTTCCAAAGTCCATCACTATCTGGTCCTAACCTGCTTTTCCACTCTTATAGATCTTAAACTGTGGTGAAACCTTCATATGGATTTTCATAACCGAATGCTGGATCGTGAAATTGTGATCATCAGGAAATATTTGATTTCCACATGTATTTTATATACCTATATTCCCAGGATCATGTAAAAATTTCTCAGGTGAAAAGGGATTGCAAAAGTGGAAAAAGTTTAAGAAGCCCTATTATAGATTATTCCATTTCCTGCAATGTGCAGCCCAATCAGACTGTTTTTGTTTTTGTTTTTTTTGGCCGTACACACACACAGAGCTTTCTCTTATTCTCTCGTTCCTCTTCCTTGTGTTTGGAAGGCACTTTTTCTCCCCTGCAGTTTTTAGCATCCTTTGGTCCTTTAAACCTCTCAAACAGTACCTTATAGTTAAAGGCTTTTTATAAAGCGCCTGCCCCTCCCTCCTTGCCATGTTTCTGCCAGCCTCAGTTTCCTCATCTGTAAAATAGAGATATAATACCTTGTCCATGGGGTCGTTGTAGGGGTCAAATGAGACAACCCAAGTAAAGCACTTTACAACCTTATATAAAGACTAGTTATCCTTTATGTGCTTTTTAGCTCTTAAAAAAATTAAACTTTTGGGTTTTTTTTGTTTTTTTTTTTTAGAAAACCAAGTTTCATTTATTTTCCCCTGAATTTTTCACGGTTTTCCGTCTGCAAAATAGGGTTACTAAAGCATTTACTGCTTACTTACTGTGTTGGTGGTAAGGATCAGGTAAGACACGATACATAAAAGTGCTTTGCCATAACTATGAATCCCACGCCTTAAGTAGCCAGGAGGAGGCGGCTGCAGGGGGGGTCGGACCGAAGCCCCGCATTCAAATCCCGCCGCGGACACTGCCCGGCCGCGGGACCCTCCGCCCGCCTGTCTGCGCATCTATACCACGGGTGTCCGTTTGGGGCTCCCCCGAAGGGGCCCCATCCCCGCCCCCGCCCCACTGGTACCACTACTGACTAAATAGGATAATTGCCATAAAAGCGCTTTTTATTGGTCGCGCTTACGGGCTGGCTAGGCCCCCGTGAGGGGAACTCCTCTCAACCCATTTTATAGGAGTACACTGAGGCTAGCTGACTCCAGGCACGACGCCCCCTGGCGGCCGCCCCGGGACCGAGCGGGCCCCTCCCCCCACCCTTCCCAGCCCCCGGTTTTTCACCTCAGCCCTTTCCCGCCCCACTCCTCCCTGCCTCAGTTTTCCAGTCCGCGCTCGAGGCTCCTGCATCTGCGCCCCTTCCCCGGACCCCCGGACCCCACCCCCCAAACCCCAGGCCCACCCCAAGCCGCAGAGGCGCCCCCAGAACGCGCGCGAGGCCGAGCTGCAGCTCCCACGAGAAGAAGGAGGGGTGGGGGAGGGAAAGGGGGCGGGGCCAACGAGGGCGCGAGGGGGGAAGAGGCGGGGCGAGCAGAGGCGCTCCTAGGAGGGAGGAGCAATGAGGACCGAAGGCGGGGCTGAGGGGTGTGCCAGAGTGGGAGCGCTGAGGGGAAGGGGTGTGCCCAATAGGGGGTGCTGAGCAGGTAGGAGATTCTGAAATCCCCTTCAAACCCCCAGACCGTCCAGCTGCGGGGTCTCCAGCAGCCTCACCTTGCTGCGTCCTGTCAGAAATCCCAGTCACGTCCCGGAGGATAAATTTTCCCCACAAAATCTCTCTGTGGGCCCTCCCATGGCTGCTGCCCCCCTTTGGGTCGCTCCGCCTCTGTCTTCCCCTCCCCCTCCAGCGCCCCCCTCCCATACCACGTGATACCTTCCCTAACTTCCCTACGCTTCCCAAGCCCGCTTCTCCCTGCGGCGGCTAACTCTTGGGGGGGGCTGCCCCCTTCAGGACTTAGCTGCCAGCTAAGGCGGGCCCCAGGCTCGTGGGGTGCGCCTTTCTCCTGGGTAATGTGAGCTCCTCCGTGGACCTCCTATGCTCTTCCACGCTATTGGTGTTTGCCTTTCCTGTGGTATCCCCCCTTCATTTTGTCCGTATCCTATTCCTCTAATAACAATATCTCCCTTAATAATAATAAATCTAGCTTTTGCCAACGAGAATGGCCATTGTGGATTCCCCACATGATTGAACCCGTCAGCTGGAGTCCACCCACTAAACTGGAGGTGCAGAATGTGCCGGAGTGGGGGTGGTGAGAGGAGGGGTATGTTAGAGCGGGGGAGGGGTCCGGGGCAGAGGGATCTGGGCAAAGATGAAGCCTTAGATGGGGTGCTGTGGGACCGAGGCGCCCCCTAGAGGGTGGAGGTCTTGCGGAGGGAGAGGGGCTCGCAGTTTGCTCCCTCACCCATTCTAGCTTCACAATCTTGGGCTCCTACTCCCCAGTTCAGGACACCCCTCTGTTACTAGTGAATCCCCCATCTTCTAGCTCCTCTTCCAGGGAGCTGATTCACCTCAAAGTTGGGCTGCACAGGAGAAGAATCAATCCCCCCCCCCCTTCAAACCAGATCTAAAGGGTCAAAAAGCACAAAGGGTTATTTGGGTCTGGCTTTCTTGCCATCTCTATGGTGACCACCCCCCCGCAGGCCCTCTTAGCTCTTGTTTAGCAGCTTCCTACATTTGAAAGGGGCACGGACTGGGATGAGCATGGAGGAGCCACCCTTTCTCTTCAGTGTTTGAGTCATTCTGATGGAATAAATAATGGAAACCCCCACGACAGCATCTGTTATTTCACAAGTAATTTTATTCAGGTAGAATTCTCAAAATGCCAGCCAATGGCTTCGAGAGTGATTCAAAAGATGTTCTGTTCCTAAATCATAGTATTTTGTGTTAAAAGGGAAATAACATTCGGTTCCATGAGGAAATGACCTGTGTCCGCATATGACTGGATTCACACAAAGCATGGAAGAGTTAACTTTCAACCCGGACTTCTCACCTGAAATAATAACGGTCAGTTCTGATCATTATTACATAGGATAAAGCGACGATGTCCGAGAGAGCCGAACCAAAGACAATCTCCGAAAATACAGCCCTGAAACTGGAGTTTCACCTCCCCCTTGGCCTAAAAACCCTACTGTGTGTCTGCAGTGATATCCCATCCCTTGCTCCTCAGTTCTATCCCTTCTCCCCATCTTGACCCCTGGGTGAACCAAATTCTATACAGTCCTCCTTTTTTGGAGACCCCACTGAGCATCGGCCTTATATCGGCCCCACTATTCCTCACCTCTGCTCATTTGCTGCTGATGGAGGAAATCACACAGCCATTCTGACAGGATCCACTCCCCGGGCCCGCACCGCTGTCCGGCAGTGCTACTCTTCCTCCTCCATCAGTTCACTTCCGTAGCTCTGCCAGAACTGGTCATCCCTTCATAGGCTCCACTTGAGGCATTCGTATGAGCTCCCTTTGGGCCCCACTGCATTTCCTGTCGCTTCACTCTCCCCTCCTTCACCCGTCTTACATGAGACATGGCTTAACTCCCCACTGAGGTTAACTCTATATGTTGAAGTGACCCATTCTATCCAGTCTCCTCCAACACATTGTTCCCTCTGTCACCTCAGTCCTGAAAGTCACAGAAACACCGGACAACCTCCCACAATGTCACCCAAAGCCCAGAAACCCCTCCCCCAGAACTCTGGTTTCCCAGGAACCCAGGTGTGCAGTTCTGAAACTAGGCCTCAAAGGGCATGTGGTATCGTTCTATGGTTTGTCGTCTCACCTAAAGCTAATTCAGATCTCCGTAAAAACCTTATTTATGGCTTGTGTCTGGAGCAACCGTACATACTGCCTAAGCAACTCAGTGACATCCTGGAGGGATGACAAAGTCCAGTTCTCTTGGGTCTCTGTGATAGGGATTTAGTCCTCTAATTGTTTGATAGTCCCCTTCCTTTTCCTTACCGCACCCTGCTGTGTAATCTCCCTTTGGAAGATTGTTTCCTGGCTCAAATTCAAACGCCCAGGAAGTAACCCCTAAGTCTGGAGAAACCATGTCTCATTAGTATCAATAGACTCAGTAAAATATAAAATACACACAGGAAACAAGTTATCAAGGAGAGACACAAACAGGGCAATTTTGCTACTGCTTTGTTAAATTTAATACACATTTTAAAAAACTAAATTGCATTTAGCTGAAGTTTACAGTTTCATATATAATCCTGTTTTTGTTTCTTGTATTTGTTGATTTAATTCACAATGAAAAATGTTTTTAAAATTCATGACAAAAAAAATTTATCTAATATGCATGAAACCCAAGAAATCCTGCTTGCTCTACTCTCCTGCCTGAAGCCCTGAGGCTTGAGGAACATATGACTATAGCCCAATAGCTCCTGGGAACAGGAGACTGGGAGACCCCCAAGTCTGGGGGTATATAGAGAGGGGGAAACACCCCTTCTGGTTTTCTTTACGTTACCTTCATATTGTTTTTATTTTACTTAATTTGGCACATTTCTTATTGTGCTCAGGGGGGAAATGGTTTACCTATGATCTCAACCATCTTATAGTATGATTATTTAAAATCACAAAAAAAATCAATGCAGGTGGAATGAGAAGAAAAGATATGGATGGGGTAAGGGGAGGGAAACATCTTTGATAAAAAGTCTAACAATAAAACTTACAGGGAATTAATCAATCTACATAATTAAAAGTTGTTCCCTGAGAGACAAATTATTAAAGAAGGTGAACAGTTTTCAAAAAAAAAAAAAGCCCCTCAAATATTAAACAGTTGAATAAATGTTCATACTTACAAATAATAATAGAAATGCAAATTAAAAGAAGAGATTACCCCATGCCCATCAAAATGTCAAAGGAGGTGAAAGATGGGAAAATTTCATCTTGGAGGGGCTTGTGGGGAAGATAACCATTCTAAGTTGTTTTATAGTCATGAATTGGTCCAACCTCCTGGAAAATACTTGAGAATCATTCATGAATATTTGACTCAATAGGCATTTATTGAAGGTCTACTATATATATATAAGACATTTTACAAAGCTGAGGATTTAAAGACAAAAAACAAGCTCTTGTCCGCGGGAGCTCACCTTCTACTTGAGAGATACAAAACACACAAATAAAGGTGGTTTAAGAAAAGATGAGGAGGGAGGGAGAAGGGATTGGGGAAGGTTTCTCCTAGTAGGTGACACTGGCATTAAGCCTTAAGGGAAGATAAGTATTCTGAGAAAGCAGAGGGGAGCGGAAGTCCAAGGACCGGGGGCAGTTCAGGCGAACATCCAGCAGTGGGATGTGGAATATTAAATGTAGAAAATGGTAAACCATCCAATTTAGTTCAAATAAGGAGGTGTGTGGAATAAGGCTAGAAAGGGGAATGCCCGTTAGGTGGCACAAGACCATAATGTCATGCCCAAGAGTCCGTATCTGGTCACAGGGCAGGGCTTTCGAGCAGTGGAGTGACCAGCCACCCTTGTCCCTTAGGAAGATGATTTGACAGCTGGACGAAGGATGAGCTAGCGAGGGGAGAGAGCCTGTGAGAAAGGACACGGCAATAATCCAGGGCAGAGACGTGAAGGGCCACAGCACCCATGGTAAGGAAGAGGAGGCAATGAGCAGCCGAAGTCTGGCAGTGCCAGGAGGTGCCGTGCAGGACACCGGCTTGAGAAGAGAGGGAGCGGCAATCACTTGTGAGGATGAGCTCCTTCCTGGAGAAGATGGCTTTTGGCTGCAAGGACCATGACTTCCTCATACGAGTGGGGAGGTGCAGAGTAGGAAAACATGGGGTTCACAGCAGCTGGCTTCTACCGCCCCCATGTAGCAGGAGATGAGGACATGGGTAGAGACAGGAGCTGGAAGCAGCTTGGGAGCTTGCTTGAGGATTGCGGAGGGGAGTTTGGGAGAGAGTCAATTAAAGAAAACTTACGCTCTTCTATGTAGCAGTAAGGAACAATTAAGACTGATTAGCATGAATTTGTTGTGGACCCAGGCAACAGATTGGGGTGTCTCCCTCCTGTGATGTTCAGCAGGTCAGGCTGGCGGATACTGGGGGTGGACCAGGAACACTGCTAATGGTAGCAGGAAAATGAGGCAAAGGAAAGTTGTTGGTCAGCTCTAGGGTCAAGACTCCAAAGACAGGGAAAGGAGCCTAGAGCAGGGCCAGTAGACTTTGAGAACAAGGAGGGAAACACTGGAGTTTGCAACGAGGATGGAGAAAAGTTTAGAAGGAGGCAGAGGGAAGAGACGGAAGACGGTCATGTGTAATGAGGGAATTTCAGAGATGAGAATTACACGGTGATAGTTCTGGAGGAAGGCACCAGTCCCTAGGATGGCTGAGGGTGAGAAAAGCTGTAGCTGAGGGAAGCTGTGGAAGGCAATGAATATTGGTTCATATTACTGGATGCAAAGATGCTACTATGAGGTGAATATCCTAAGAAATTAAATGTAACAAGGAAAGACCCCTATGTCAATAACCGATCATTATTTCTCATAACAGAACACGCCCATAATGAGGAACAAGAATGTCAGGGATCGCTATACTTTCAAGAACAAAAAGAAAGAATTCAGAAGAATTCCCACTCCAGGATGGACAAAGCCAAGAAAGCCACAAAATACAATGACTACATTAAGGCAAAGAAAGGCAGTTTTCATTGCTAAACTTCAAGTTACAGTAGACACACAGACTTTTCCAGTTGTTAAATTATAAAAACAGGACATCCCACAGACTGACGGGGCAGTCACTTGAGTCGCCCCCTTTTTTTCGGCTTTTATTTCAGCTTTTCTTGTCTGCTGAATGGTGTCTGGCCATCAAAAGAAAACCTATCAGGTTTTTAAAAAAGAATAAGTTGGAAAGGATAGAGGTCATGCTCCTGAAGGCCTGAACAAAGGGGTGGATGTTAAATAAGCTCAGAGACCAAATCAACAGAACGTGGTTGGATAAAAGCCAGGGTGACTGGGAATACGGTGCATCTCTCAATAGAAATTGGGAAGTTTGAAAAGGAGAGGATGGGCTGAGAAGGAAGATAAGTTTTCTTTTGAATCTATTGAATTTTAAATCAAACCCTTCAATGTGGGGTCTGAGCTCAGCAACTCAAAACACAGTTGAGTGGGGCTGACTTGCCATGTGGGATTCTTCCCAAGTTCACCAAAGCTCCCCGTCCACCCCACAGTCAGCCTCCGGGGGTCTCTGTTTGCCACCGCCCCCAAAGCCCTGGATGTAATGTTTATGTGCCCTCGGAAGCCCGAGCGTACGCCACGCCAGGAGGAACAGGGAGCAGCCGTGCCTTTGCCAGCTCTGACTCCCCTCCCCAGGCCGGGAACGCTGGGGCAGCCCCAGAAACGCCTGTGGTCACTGGTGCTGGCCCAGCCCGCCCGGCCCAGGGTGGCAGAGTGCAGGCGTTTAATGTGCTTCAGCAGCTCTGACGGCTCGGTGACTCCTAACTCATTATCTTCGGCCCAACTCTGTTTTCAGCGGACGCAGCTCTGCCGTGGACATCATCCACTTAAAGGTTTTCCCAAACTGATCAGTAAGTTCCTCCCGAGGAACGATAAACTGATGATTCATCCTCTGTCTTCTTTTCTACTTTGCTGGTGCTGATGTCTTTCACTTCCCTGGTATGGTGACAAAAATATATATTTCAAAAAGGAATAATTTATAGCAAGAGAGAGAATCTTATCTTAATTTGCCAGTTAGCAATCAAGTCAGCGGCCTTCTCCTCAGAGGGGCCACACACGGGCTCGGAGTGTGGCGCCCAGCCCGGAGCCGGCCTCTTATTTCATGAGGAGGAGCTCCTGGGGCTCTCTTCTCTAAAGGAGCTCAGCGAGCACTCGCTCTGCCCGTCCCCACGACCACCCCGCGGACGGGAGCGCCTCCGAGGCAGGCCCTCTTTTTCAGACGTCACCTTCTCAGGGCTGAGAACAACAGTTACTGGATGTAGCCCGTAGTCACAGCCAAGCCCACCTCCTTCTCTCCCAACTAGCTCAGGCTTTTCCCCTGAAGGCAGCCTTTCCACTGCTATCACCCACGTCTCCACCCACATGTCCCCCTCCGTCTCGGCTCTGGGCTCCTCCACCCCACCCCTGCCCACCAGCCGGGCATCCCTGCAAGGCTCCCTGCCCACACTCCCTCCCACTAAGCCAGCGTCCAGATGGCCGGCGGGGCGACTCCACGCAAGCCACTGAGCCTGGGAATGAAGCTGGGCTCCACAGCCTCTCTGGATCAAAATTAACCAGGCCTTTCTGACCCCAATTGCTTAGCAAAAATAAAATAAAAAGAAGTGAATCCTGGATTAGGACTTATTTAATCAAAATTAACCAGGCCTTTCTGACCCCAACCCAATGAAGGGATTCTAAAGGTGAGAACCTCAAGTCCTCCGGCAGCTTCTAGGATGGCCCTCGGCCTCCTTCAAGCTAAGCTAAAGATCCCTGCAAGTGGTAAGACCTTGAGGTGGAAGAGACATCCGAGATCGAGTGTAATTACGTCTGTCTTAGAGACCACAGGACTCAGGCTAGCCAGGCGAGTGTCCCCCAAATCCCCCGCCCCTGGGGGAGCCCCCTTGGGCACCTGAGGAAGTTGGACTGTATATCCTTCTGGCTCTGCTCAAACAGTTTCCACTCGTTGCTGTAGACCTCCCGCAGCCTCTGCATTTCCTTGTTCAGCTTTAACATGTTGGCCCTGACCTGCCGGATCACGTCTCTATACGTGGCGGTGCCCTCTGTGCTTTGGGTCATAAAGGAAAACAGCCAGCAGCCCGAGCCCCTTCCAGCCTTCCCCGGGGGAGCTGCCTGCCAGGGAAGACTCGGCAGAGAGTGGCAGGGGGTCGGGGGCACTCGCCCGGGCCATTCCCCTCTGCCTTACTCTTGGGCAAATGCCCTCTCTTTTTAGAACTATCAGCGAATACGCTGCCTACAAGGCCCACTGTGTGCCAGGCTCCGGGGCTCTCTGGGGCCACCAGGCAGGGGCCGAGGGGAGGGACGGCCCATTAGAGGTCCCCACCACCCATCGCGTGCCGGCGGCCAGGGAGCCCCGCCCCCATCGGCTGGCCCAAGGGCCGGCCTCGTCCCTGCCCCCAGCCCCCAGCCCCCAGCTCAGGAGGCTGCACGGCCTGGGTGCTTAATAAGGACGGGCCGTCCGCAAGGCCAGTCACCGCGGCGAGCACGGGTGTGAATCCTCCCCACCTTGGCACAGCCGCAGGCTCTCCCTGGCAGATCCCGCCTTCCCAGGGCCCGGATCCCGGCGTTCCCAGGGGCAGATGGCGACTACCGAGTATTAAGAGGCAATAAGGATATGGTATCGTCTTGGACACTTCGCGCCGGATCATCAGGATGTCCTGGCCGGTCTGCTGGTAAGCGTTGTGCTGCTGGAGGTAGTGGACAATCAGCGGGCTCTTCCCAGTGATGCTGAACACATTTTTCGAAAACTCGGGTCCCCGGCAGGCCGGATGAGACTGTGGAGAGGAAGGGGGGGCTCTGTGATGGGAGCCCCACAGAGATAGGGGAGCCCCCGGCCTGCGCCAGCCATCCCCACCATCCCCACCATCCCCACCACGCTGAGGAGCCGGAACCACCGGAGGTCCAGTAAGTGCCTTGGGAATGGGGCTGGAGGGTGGAAGGCGGCCCCTCTTAACCCACTTTGCTCTCAGAGGCCCGAGGGTGCGCCAGCCTCCCTGCAGGGCAGCCAACCGAGGCCTGGTGCTGGTCTAGCCCCCCTTTCCCAGGATCGTGAGGGAGTGGGTGGCAGGGCGAGGCTAGAACCCAGGTCTCCGGAGCAGGGCACTCGCCGCAGGGCACTGTGTGGGGTAGCTCTGGCTGACCCCTGGGACTCTAATGTCTCCTCAATCTCCGAGGGAGCAAACTAAAGCCCGGGAGCTTCTCCTGGCCCCCCGGCTCTGGTCCGTGTGCCCTTCCCACCGCGCCACTCCTGCCAAGGCTAAAAAGGTGCTGAGTGGATGCTCAGTGTGACGCCTCCAGCCTCTGCCGCCCCAGCTGAATGGCCAGGCCTGCAGGCTGGGAGGACCCTGCCGGTGTGGGGCTGGGCAGAGCCCCCGGCCTGCTTCCTCCTCGCTCCCTCCCAGGCAAGGCCCCCTGACTGTGCCAAGCCAGCAGCAGGCACGCCTCGGGGGAGTGTCCCGGCCCGACACAAACAGGGGAAGGTGGGCCGTTCTGCAAGGCAGGGACCTCCGCCTCCCTGGAGGGCTCCCAGCACCGGCCTGAGGAGATGGCAGAGAGCACCCACGTCTGCCCAGCTGGCCCGGCAGGACCCTTCTCCTTCAGAGCCTTGGGCTCTTCTTCCAGGGGCACCAAAAACGGCTACAGGAACAGAGACCCCCGCCCCAATCTGGAAGTATATGTGCCCAGAGCCTCCCCCAGCCGCTGGGAGCAAACAGGAAAACCAGGGATGCTAACCAGAACACCAAGGGTTTGCAGCTTTCACAAAGGGACGCCCAGAGGGCTCTTTTGGAAACTGGGCTATCATGAGCCTATTTTACAGATGAGGAAAAAAGGCAGAAAGCCCAAGTCATAGGCATGGGGTCACTCGGGGGAAGTATCGGAGGCAGGATTTGCACTCAGAGCCTGTCTGCTCCAAGGTTCTATCCACGGCAGCCCTTTGCCAAAGAGCAGTTCCCAGAGAACCTAACGGCCCTTCCTCTTGGGCCATAAAACAAGTCTGGGCCGTTCACCTCGTTCTGAGACGCCTTCTCCAACAGCCTCATCTCCGTGATCTCCTTGACCCTCTTGGAGGCTTGCCTCTGCCTCTTGTACTGGGGTTCAGCCTTTGAGAGCTTTGAGGTGGTCCTATACCTGGCAACGCCTAGGCAAGGAAAGAGACACCCAGGGATGTGTGCAAATGGTCGTCTCGGCTTAAGAGTCACAGAGGAGGAAGGAAGCCCCGGGCACCCCCACATGGCCCCCTCACTGCTCCCCCTTGGCTCTCGTCAGGGCTGAGGCTCCCTGAGATAGGCGGGGAGCAGGCAGAGCACAGCCCTCACCCTGGCACAAAACCCAGCCACAGCCCCGTTCGCCAAGCAGGGAACCAGGCCAAGGAAGACAGAATGGGAGCTAGCGAAGGCCGGGCAACTTGCCCTGCTCATGCTGGCTGCCTTGGGGCGTGGGCTCAGAAAGTGACCACAGGAGTCACCCCGAGAGCGGGAAGCGGGCTCAGGGGGCAGAGGGAAAGGGTGAGAGAAGCCCCCATGCCCAGAGGGCCCCAGAGCGGCTGGCCTTCTCACCAGAGACCTTCTCAGGGCCTCTCAGCATCTCTTCTCTCCGGAATCGCTCTGGCTCCAGCTCAAAGTAGTTCCAGTTCATATAGCTCTTTGGGTTTGGGAGTGTGCCTGAGGGGGAGAGAAGGAAGGGGAGGAAGAGAGCAAAGTAAGCATCGGGAGGGGGGAGAACCCCCGAGCTCCTCACCCTGACTCTGGGAGACCCTGGCCAAAGCACTTTCCTTCCAGAAGCTTCAGTTTCCCTGCCTGTCAAATGGGGACAGTCCGACTGGTAGTTCCTCAGTCCAGGAGCAGTCTCAGGGGAGGGATACAGAGATCCTCTAGACCGTGAGTCCCCAGAGATCAATGCGACGTGGCCAGCCACAGCCCCACAGCCGGCAGAGCCGCGGCTGCGGAAGGAGACACGGCTTCTGATACCGCCAACGGAAGAAGGCCAAAACACAGAGATTTGACGGAATCGATGGGAAGATTCATTCCCCTCCCCCCCAAGTGGAGAGAAAGGGGATTTCTCACCTCCGATCCACTGATGTATCGTGTCACAGACGAAAGATTTGAATTCATGATTGCCAAACCACGACTGCGGGAAGCAGGTGCAGAAGCTGGTATACAGGACTTGACTCAAGAGGGATGGGAAAATCTGAGGGTCGGAAAGAGCCGGAGAGAAATCCATGCAATCCCCCCCACTTCAGACTGAGCCCCCGAATCCCAGGAAAACTGTCTTTCTTCTTCTTCTTCTTCTTCCTTAACCAGAGAATCTGATCTGAGCCTCTCTGACAATCTGCCTCTGCCCCAGGCCACAAGCTGCTCCCAGCAGCCTCGGGCCGGCCGGGACGGGACTTCCACAAATTCACCTGGCCGCGGCCCACCCCGGGCCCGACAGGCCGGCAAACCCATGCACGTCCCCCCACGGCAGCTTCTTCCAAGGCCATCCCCGCCGTGATTATTGGCGCCAGCGTGCGGGCCGCCCACCCTGGAACGACGGAATATGTCTGGTCCTCGGGCTCACTACGGTTCGGCATGGGGCTCCGCTTGGCGCTGTCTGGGCCATACAACTGCAGGAGCCCAGCTGGATGCAAGGCTGTGCAAATATGAGTCCAGAAAGGCGTCCCCAAAGACAGCTCTCTGCCCTCCGCCAATCAGCCCCTCCAGCGCCTCTGAGGCCCAAGTGGGGAGAATTTGCAGACAAGTCAAGTTTTTCTCTACACACACAAGGGACTCAGCTTCAAACGGAGGAGCCCGGACACCCCAGATTCCCGCGCTCTCCCCCACTAGCTAGCTCGCTCTCTCAATGCCGTGGGGACCATGGAGGTCACAGAGTGCCAGGATTTTTCTCCATCACCCGGGACCTGGTGCAGCAACTCCCATGTACTCCACCTGAGCCCGTAAATTAAAACAGAAATACCTGGGTATTCCCCACAAATGGTGGTCTAGGGAACTCCAGGGAAAGGGCATAATCCCAGGATAAAGAGGGCTAAGGTGGGAGCTATTCTGGAATCAAAGAGGAGAAATTAGTCACTTCTGTAGGAAAGTCACACATGATCTCTTGAATGACGGAGTCTGCTTAGAGGGTCTCAGCCTCTTCTCCAGAATCTGGTGGGCTGGTCCCAGCACCAGCTCGGGAGTCCACAACCCCTAAATCCGGCTCTTCTATCTAACAGCTAGACCAAATCTATCAGCTTCCTCAGACCTCAGTTTTCTCCTCTTTAAAAAGGTGAGTGGGGATTGGACAAGATGGCTTCTGAGGACTCGTTCAGCTTCAAAAGAAGGATCCAGCCCATTTATCTTAGAGGGAAACATCTCTCACATTGCCTTTTTCCCATGGAGCCCCTGCCCAGCTCCAGGCCCACCACCAGAGAGGTGATGGCGAGGGTCCCAGGTGGGAGTCGGGAGTGCCTCCGACACTTCCTGGCCCTCTCTGAGTCTCAGAACCCACCATCGGGCTCTAACTCCGTAACCTTATTATCCTGGATCTCCTTCCTGCCCACCTTAGGCCTTGCTGGTCCGACTCTGGCCTGTCCTCGAGTCTCTTCTGAGGCCCCTTTAACCACCTCCTGGATGTCCCCAGCAGCAGGCCACACAGGCAGCCACCTCCAACTCCCCAGGTGCTCCCCCCATCTCTATCATTGCCCCCAAACCTCCTCCCTGGGGGAGTCACCTCCCAGTTACCTGGGCTCCAAACCTCAGCTCCTCACTCGTACTTGCTTCCCTGAGCCAACCAGCGGCCTGTCATTCTCCCCTGTCCTAACCTTCCCTCTCTGCTCAGACCCGCGGTGACACCTCTTCCCCCTCACTTCACAATGGCTCTGTTACCTCCTGGATCAAATCTCAAATCCACTGGCTGCCATTCGCACCTCCCTCCCTCCTGCCTCCATTCTGTTGCTTGTCTTTGGTCTCACTGGCCCCGGCTTCCCCCCAGCGCTCCCCTCTGGACCCAGCTCGTACGTACCACTTACTTACTTGTGGGATGCCCGCCCCATTGCAGTGTGACCCCTTGAGAGCAAGGACCATCTTTTGGTCTTTCTTGGTGACCCCCTTGCCAGGTATCCTCACTATCTTAGGCCTGCTGTCAAATAAGAGACCCCCAGGAAACTGTCCCGATCTCCCAGCTGAAAGGAGTGCCCACGGCACTGGTGAAGGGGCTCTGCTCACTGAAAGCTCCCTCACCAACTACATCACACTTCGACCCCCTCACAGCCGAGCAACCAGAAGGGACATCAGCCAGCTCATTACCGCGCTCGCCATTCAGTTCCTGACCCAACCGCCACAAGCAGCTCAGGCCCTAGAGCGGTGGAGAGCAGGCCGACCTCCCTGCCCTCGTTTTTGTAGCTCAGTGACAAGGGAGAGCAAAGAGCGGGCCGGGCTTGGGGACGAGCGTGGCTCTGGCAGTGGCTCACCCAGTGGCCAAGCCCCCCGGCTCCGACAATGCCCTCCTTCTCCCAGGGGGCTCCTGAGGCGGGAGACCCCCCTACCCGCCCCGGCCAGCCTCTCGCCACGAGCTGTCTCGGAGCCTCGGCTCCCCACCGTGGGGCTCCCTTCTGGCCCAAGTGAGCCGCCATGATCCTCTCCCCCCGCCCCACTCTCTGGGTACACACCCGTAGGAGGACTTCTTTGAAGCCTGAATTGGGCAGGTCCAACAGAAGATGAGCATAGTTTTCAGACACTCGGTCAAACAGCTTCCTCTGGGTCATCTTGTTTAACTGCCACAATGGAAATGGGAACAGGACTGTTAGACTACCTGCGCTCGGTCCAGCTGAACGTGTATACCGGCATTCCCCCTTTTAAGTGAATCTGCTTCTCGGGACCCCAAGGCCATCTAGTACCATCCAGTCCTGGGCAAGACTCCCCACTACCTCATCCCCAGGGGCCCCCAGCTCTGTCTCCCCCCGGGACTTTCCACCAGCCTCCCTGAATTTCCCCTGGCTCCATGGCTGCCTCTGGCCATCAACCAGCTGAAGATAACTATGGTGGCCAAACGTCCTTCCCTCATCATTCCCCGGCCTGGCCTCTAGAGCCCCGTGCCCAGAACTGAACGCAGCGTTCCAGACGTGGCCGATCGGGGCTGGGAACGGTGGCCACACGGCTTCCCTCACACCTAGTGCAGGCGCTGCCTCTGGGCTCTCCGTGTTTCTCTGCGGACTCACAGCCACCTCGAGTTTCACTCAGACCCCGGCTCTTGTATCTTGCTAGATCTTTCTCCACCTCGTATGTCTAGAACCTAAATGCGGGACTCCATCTCTATTAGACTGCATCTTATTAGATTGGCCCAATGACTTTTGGACCGGCACTCATCTAACCAGTTGGCCATCCCCTTCAGCCTCCTCATCTGTGGAAATCTGAAGCCTTCATCTCTATGCCTTCCTTAAAGTCAATGATGAAGATGTGAGACAGAAGAGAGATGCTCCTGGGGCACTTGCATTGGAGACCTCCCTCTGCAGGATCCCGAGTCCCCAATGCTCTGGTCCTGGTCTTTCCACCTGCTCCGACCTCACGGGGCCAGCGTTCTATTCTGTCCATGGCTCCTCAACTCATCTACCAGGACAGCAGGGACCCCTAATCCAGGAGCCCTATCCACCAAAGTGGGCAGCCAGGCTGGTTCTCGGCAATCACAGATTCCCTTCCTCAGCGTTCACCGGCTATCCCACTAAGAAGACATCCTAGAGTCCCGCCAGGAGCTGAAGTCAATGTCTTCTGGCCAAATCCTCTGTGAAAATCAGCAGTTTCATGGGACGTTCCTATTCTTCAGAGAGCCCAGGTCACTCCCAGCATCCTGGCTGTCTGCCCCGGTGACCTGAAGTCCTCGAGGCTAGCTAGGAGCTGCCGTACTTCCTTCTGGCTCGTAACTGCCGGCCATCAGGCCTGGCCTTCCCTAGCCTGGAGACGGCAATCTTTGGCCCAGAATGCTTTCTCCACCCACCGGTCCATCTCGACTCCTCGCCCTCATGCATGTGGGCACCAGCTGACTTGCAGGATCCTCACCAGCTGAGGCTGTTACTCCTGACATTATCTGTCCCAGGACCAGCGTGGGCTTCTTCTTGGTCCTCCATCACCATCCCTTGCTACTATCCTACCTCTTAAAAATTTATGGAGTTGGAGAAGGGCATCCGACGCACATTGGCCTCTTTGTGCTGGTTTATGCCTTCAGAACTTCAACCCCGAGAGTGCCCCAGGTGCCGAGGCTGGGGTCCCTGGCCGAGCCTCACAGGGTACATCTGAGCTCTCTCTCAGCAGAGAGCCTCACAACCAGCTGCTGTGGGCTGAGGCCTAAAAGTATTCTGTTTTCACAGATGAAAAAACCAGAGAGATCTGTGGTTGGTCCCGTTTCACACAGCTACAAAGTCACCACGAGCCTCCAGCTTTCCTCTCCTTCTATATCCCATTCCCTACGATGGATGGAGACTTTCCTCCATGTTCCTCATCTCTGCCTCAGTAGCCAATCTCCCGGCAGGTTTTGTCAAGTTCCAAGAGCGCTTTCCTTGATTGCTTCCTCCACCTTTTGAAGAATTAAATGATTTGTAAATTATTGTACAAATTAATCCTCTCAACAGAATGGACAAAATTCAGCAGCATCTTTTGGGCAGAGGAGAGAAGATAGAAGGAAGGGACTTGGGAGGGCACGTGGCTGACAGGTAAGAGAATAAGCTCCCATCCTAGTCCCATCACCAGCCTGCTGTGTAGCTTCATCTGCTCAGGAGTCAGTTTCCTTCTTTTGAGAAAGGAGGACTTAGATCTCCATGGTCGCTCCCTCTGGGAAGATGAGCAGGTGATGAATGGGGTGAATACTGCTGCTCGTCCTTGATGCCATCAGGACAAAGTGGCCAAGGTGAGGGGATCCCCAAATGCAAGAAGAAACTACTCTGGTCCAGAGGAGAAAGATCAATGTAACGGGAGGGGTGATGGAGGAAAGATCCCCGGGCTAGGAAGTCACAGTCAGAGGCAGTTAATTTAACTCCTGCTATAAGGTTTAATGAAGTCTAGGAGGAAGATGAAGCTGTGTAAGAGCTCTCTTCATAGAAACAGATTTGATTTTCCCTAAATGTAAGTCACCAACTTATTTGTGCAACAAGCATTTCTGAGAGTGCCTACTGTGCACACAGCATAGTTAAAGGGGGGGAAGTCCCCTCACAAGAGTGTCCGACTGCTCCACAGAGTGAGGTCTACCTGTAAAGAAAAGGAAGGTTCCCAGGCTTGGGCCCATCACTCACCTGCAGCAGCATTATTTGGTAGATAAACCCAGGTTCCATTTTGAAATCCTTCTATTAACTTAATTTTCTCTTTGGTCTTGGAAAATACCAAATCATATTTATTTATTTATTTTTAATCCAAAATTGAAGGAAATGCTCAATTTTAATGAGAAGTTAGTGAAAATAAAGATGATGCTTTTTTCCCATGGACCTCCTGAAATCTAGGGTCTGCAATCCCAGGTTAAGAACTCCTGCCTAAAGGGATGTGATGAGAACAAAGGAAGCATCTTCAGCTGCTTACAACATGAAGTAGGCTGGACCCAAGAGCCAGGGACTAGACATCCTACGTGATGGCTGGGTGAGTGATTGGGAAGAGCTTTCTCTCTGGCATAAAAAACTGCCCCCCCCTCACAAAGATCTGGGATTTCTCAGGGATTGTTGACCCCTTCACCAGCATCAGCACAAGCTGCAATCCGCCTGACCAGAGTAAACACTCTTCCTGGGGTATGGAAGACAAACACACGAGCCATAAGGTGCTCCTAATAAGGGCAGTTCTTGGGGACCAGATATAGGCCACTGCCGGGTCTCATGGGGCTTCCCTCTGTCTCCAATGAATCAGGATGGGAGGCCAAGCCCAACCCTAAGTCTGTCTGTCAATCTGTTGGAAAGTCTTACGGACAGAAATGGCCACAACCCAGCCCCCCAAAACAACCAAGGGACACAGTGCCAGGGATGGTTTTGGATCCCTTCCTCCTCATTTCTAACCTTCCTCCTTCCTTCCTTACATCATATCTTTCATGAAAGAGCCACCAGAAACAATCCAACACGATAGATCTCGTATACGGACAGCAAAAGAATTTGGTCATTTCTGCTGGTGCACAGATAGGCTGAGGAAACAAAATCCGGAGTTGTTTTAGTTACTCTTATATATTGCCCATAACATTATTATTGTTACTATCCGCTTACTTATCAATAAGTATTGCCCATAACATTATTATTATTATTGTATATTGTTTAAAACATCCTTATCCATTACATATAACATTGTTTTTGCTATATACTATATACTATGTACTCGTATACTATATGCTGTATATGATATCTATACGATAAATCATTATCATTATATACTGCCCAAAATATAATTACCATTATTGAATACTGTTAAAAATATTATTATTTACTGCCCATAAATTATTGCTATTATACACTATCCATATCATTATTATATTCTGCCCATATTATTATTATTATACACTGCCCATAACATAACATTGTTATTATTGCATATTGTCAAAACATTATTATATACTGCCCATAATATTATTACTGTTATATATTCTCCATATGATAATCATTATTATATTCTGCCCATAATATTACTATTATTATTACCCACTGCCCATAATTTTACTATATTACTATTGTATACCATCCAAAACATCATTATCACACACTGCCTATAACATTATTATTGTTGTTGTTGTTATATACTGTCCACATCATCATCATCATTATATTCTGCCCATAACATTACTATTATTATACAACTGCTCATAATGTTATTATTATTATTATATACTGCCCATAATATTGCTGTGGTTATTCCACAACTGAGCAAGGCACTGGTCAGATGGGAGACCACTGCCCAACAGCCTACCCTGTGGAGCGGGTGTTCCAGGGGGTAAAAGTGGTGTCCAGGAAGCAGATGGCAGGGGAGAGAGACAAGGACACTTCAGGCATCTGAAAGGACTCAGCGTCTTGCCTGTCACTACTCAGCTGTGTAACTCTGGGAAAATCCCACTATCTCTATAAGCTCAGTGCCATTACCTCTCTAAGGCAGAGGCCTCCAGTGTCCTCAGAGTCTGCAAACTGGAAGCTATGACAAATAAGAGGCAGCATGTACCAGGCTGAGGGAGGACGGGAGAGCAGCTCTGGGTGGAGCTGTGCATGTGTCTGACAATTTTGGACACTAGTCCAGGACAACATACAAAAGTCACTCAGCGTCATACACTGAACCAAAGTTCCAATCCACATTCACATATTCACAGCAGTTTTGTGTAAGCTTTCCCCTCAAAAAAAAAAAAAAAAAAAAAAAAAACACCCTGGAAACAGAATAGGTAGGCAATAACTTGGGATTGGCTAAAAAAACTGGGTACATGGAGATAATGGAACAGAGCTGGGTAATAATTAGGGATTGGCTAAAGAAACTGGGTGCATGGAGATAATGGAACAGAGCTGGGCAATAACTTGGGATTGGCTAAAAAAACTGGGTACATGGAGATAATGGAACAGAGCTGGGTAATAATTAGGGATTGGCTAAAGAAACTGGATGCATGGAGATAATGGAACAGAGCTGGGCAATAACTTGGGATTGGCTAAAAAAACTAGGTACATGGAGATAACGGAACAGAGCTGGGCAATAACTTGGGACTGGCTAAAAAAACTGGGTACATGGAGATAATGGAACAGAGCTGGGTAATAATTAGGGATTGGCTAAAGAAACTGGGTGCATGGAGATAATGGAACAGAGCAGGGTAATAATTAGGGATTGGCTAAAGAAACTGGGTGCATGGAGATAATGGAACAGAGCTGGGCAATAACTTGGGATTGGCTAAAAAAACTGGGTACATGGAGATAATGGAACAGAGCTGGGTAATAATTAGGGATTGGCTAAAGAAACTGGGTGCATGGAGATAATGGAACAGAGCTGGGCAATAACTTGGGATTGGCTAAAAAAACTGGATGTGTGGAGATAATGGAACAGAGCTGGGCAATAACTTGGGATTGGCTAAAAAAACTGGGTACATGGAGATAATGGAACAGAGCTGGGTAATAATTAGGGATTGGCTAAAAAAACTGGGTGCATGGAGATAATGGAACAGAGCTGGGCAATAACTTGGGATTGGCTAAAAAAACTGGATGTGTGGAGATAATGGAACAGAGCTGGGCAATAACTTGGGATTGGCTAAAAAAACTGGGTACATGGAGATAATGGAACAGAGCTGGGTAATAATTTGGGATTGGCTAAAAAAACTGGGTGCGTGGAGATAATGGAACAGAGCTGGGCAATAACTTGGGATTGGCTAAAAAAACTGGATGCGTGGAGATAATGGAACAGAGCTGGGCAATAACTTGGGATTGGCTAAAAAAACTGGGTACATGGAGATAATGGAACAGAGCTGGGTAATAATTAGGGATTGGCTAAAGAAACTGGGTGCATGGAGATAATAGAACAGAGCTGGGCAATAACTTGGGATTGGCTAAAAAAACTGGGTGCGTGGAGATAATGGAACAGAGCTGGGCAATAACTTGGGATTGGCTAAAAAAACTGGGTACATGGAGATAATGGAACAGAGCTGGGTAATAATTAGGGATTGGCTAAAGAAACTGGGTGCATGGAGATAATGGAACAGAGCTGGGCAATAACTTGGGATTGGCTAAAAAAACTGGGTACATGGAGATAATGGAACAGAGCTGGGCAATAACTTGGGATTGGCTAAAAAAACTGGGTACATGGAGATAATGGAACAGAGCTGGGTAATAATTAGGGATTGGCTAAAGAAACTGGGTGCATGGAGATAATGGAACAGAGCTGGGCAATAACTTGGGATTGGCTAAAAAAACTGGGTACATGGAGATAATGGAACAGAGCTGGGCAATAACTTGGGATTGGCTAAAAAAACTGGGTACATGGAGATAATGGAACAGAGCTGGGTAATAATTTGGGATTGGCTAAAAAAACTGGGTGCATGGAGATAATGGAACAGAGCTGGGCAATAACTTGGGATTGGCTAAAAAAAACTGGATGCATGGAGATAATGGAACAGAGCTGGGCAATAACTTGGGATTGGCTAAAAAAAACTGGATGCATGGAGATAATGGAACAGAGCTGGGCAATAACTTGGGAATGGCTAAAGAAACTGGGTGCATGGAGATAATGGAACAGAGCTGGGCAATAACTTGGGATTGGCTAAAAAAACTGGGTACATGGAGATAATGGAACAGAGCTGGGCAATATGGGATTGGCTAAAGAAACTAGGTGCATGGAGATAATGGAACAGAGCTGGGTAATAACTTGGGAATGGCTAAAGGAACTGGGTGCGTGGAGATAATGGAACAGAGCTGGGTAATAACTTGGGAATGGCTAAAGGAACTGGGTGCGTGGAGATAATGGAATATTTTAGGAAATTATGAATATGAGGAATTCTGAGAAACCTGAAAAGGGTCTGCTCAATGCACCCATACAGTAAGAATAAACATAATGATGATAATTGGAAAAGAGAGGCTCCCTCAAAGGCAGCAAAAGTCCAGAAGACGTTGTCAGGGCAGAAAAGTACAGATAATTTCAGCTACTTCAGTTTTTGTTTAGTTATTTTTCTTGCTTGTAAATTCCAATTTGGAGGTGGAGGAAAAGAACATTTCCAAAATTATCATGATGTCAAAACTAAAGACAACCATAAAACTTATTCTAACAAATACATTAAAGTGTGGGGATGAAATAAAATCATTCCTTGCATCTTTCCCATTTCTCTAGAGCCAAGGATTCTAAACCATCCCGTCCTGGGCTTTGGAGTCACATTAAGATGCTCTCCTGTTATGTTACACTGTATAGGGGACAGAGAGCATTCTTGCCAGGAGGCCTGAGTTTCCTTGAAGGAAGAGGGTCGAGGATGCTCACTCTCCCATGCTGATGGTCACAAAGTACCCCGGAACATCAGGTGGTTAAAGGACTTGTTCCAGTTCACCGAAGCAATGGGGGTCAGACTAGGAAGCTGAACCTGTGGGAGGGGTGCAGAGCCAGACCTCCTGCTGGGGGGCACAATGAAGCTGGGAGAAGGTGCTTGTGCCCGGAAGGCACAACCTGACGCAACCTGAACAGGCAGGGAGGTTCTGGGTGAAGGAGCTGGGCTCTAGGATTGTGGAGCTGGGGGGAGGTTCTGGGTGAAGGAGTTGGGCTCTAGGATTGTGGAACTGGGGGGAGGTTCTGGGTGAAGGAGCTGGGCTCTAGGATTGTGGAGCTGGGGGGAGGTTCTGGGTGAAGGAGCTGGGCTCCTGGAGTATGGAGCTGGGCCAGCTTGTAATCCTTCAGGGCTCCTTTTTTAGCTCTGTGAATTAAGACCCAGAGAGGAATGAACTTGCTCGCAGATACACAGCAAATCAGGCAGCTCACTTCGAACTGGGATCAATTCTGATTTTGAAACTCTTCTTCCTTCTCCCTGCATCTTCCCCAACCCCAATTGTGGACCGCCTCAGTGCTCCTTTGGGGGACTTCTGCTCCTCTTCTCCCTGGCTGGTGTGAGCTGCCTCAGAAAGGGTTGCCCCTCTCCCCTGGGGGGGACACTCTCCCTAAGAAAATGCGGGGTACTTCTCCAGATATGGGTATCAAAGTGGGGAGGAGGGAGAAGGGATGCAGCCATTCTTCCCCCCTTTCCACAGTGGACAGACAGAAAGGCAGACACAGGAGCAGTTATTTTCTTAAATAGAATGTGATTATTTTCCCAAAAAATCACTGGTTTTCAAAGCTGGAAGGAACATCCAGGGCTACCCACAGAGGTCTCACCTGTGTCTGAAAAGGGTCTGCCCTTCGCACCAGCTCCCAGCAGTAGAAGGGAACCCATTCAGGTACAACAAGGAGGATGGTGGGGGCCAGACTCAGACCGAGGGTGGGGGCAAAAGGCAGACCTTCAGATATTCATGAAATACTAAGCGGCCTTGAGGAAGGCCTTGGCACACTGGAAGAGCTTCCTAATAAGAGAGCACAGACAATAATCCTGCTGCAGGAGCTCATGGGTCACCATAGCCCGCTAGAAACTTGGGAGTGTGTGGCCACAAGAAAGCCTAGTGGGCTGTGATCTGCACTAGTGAAGGGAGTACCCCTGAGGAGGTCCTCAATCCATGGAAGCAAAGAAGCAAGTGGGCAGTGGAGATCTCCAAGCCCATCCTAGCTGCTTGCCCGGACTGGGAAGCCCACAGGAGCCCATGGACGGGAGCGTTCTGGGCAGCTTCCTGATGTCTCGGGGGGCCCCCGCATCTCATCCTGGCCTCCTCTAATTACCTTGCCAGTGAGGGTGGTGCTTCCCTGTGCCCGGACAACGTTGCCCACCATCTCAAAGTAGTTCACTCTGTTTGGCAGCTCATTGGGCATCTCCTCATTGTATGGTGGGGCCTGGTACAACTCAACCAGCCCATCCTTCTGGATTCTCTGGAGAGGATCAAGAAGGAAGCAGTTACCATGAAAATAGGGGTCGTTCTGAGAACTCCCAAGTCTGACGGACCGTAGCAGGAAACCGCTAATGCTTCACCCTGGCAAGTCCCCCCTTCCCCCTCTTCAATAGCCTCCCCAACAAGCCAAGCCAGTCTCCAGCCTTCTCTTGGAAGCCCTGGTTCCCAAGGCTCCACTCAGGTGCTCAAATCTGCTCTTCTGCAGCTTCTGCCTTTCAAGCCCAAGTGAAACCAGTATGATTCGTCAGTGGGATCAGAGCTCTTAAAATCCTGTATCAACACAGAGACTATCAAAGATATCCCAATATGACGACCTGGCTGGATTTAGGCCAGAAACCCAATTCTGAGTTGATATTAGGAAACATTAATTAATTAATGCCAATTAATGTTTCTTTCATTTCAATTAAATTCATGACAAACCCAACAAAAAGCAGGGGGTTATGTAGAGAAATGTAGAAAAGGCTTTTCTTGCTAAAAACACAAGAAAGCATAGGATTAAAAAATGCTTTTCTCAAAATGGTAAATAGTATCTATCGAAAACCAAGAACAGCCTTCTCTGTAATGGAAGGACAAGGCCTCTCCAAGAGTAGCTGGGAAGCAAGAATGTCCATCATCCCCCTTAGTCCTCAATAATACGTGCTATAAATGTACATTATAGCAATGACATAAGATAAAGACACTGGCAATGACCACTAGCAAAAAAAAAAGAAAGAAAGAAAACTATCACTTTTTGAAGAAGTTGTGAAGATTTACTTGGGAAAATCTGAAGATTCAACCAAAAAAACTAATTGAAACAATGGATAACTTTAGCAAAGTAAATAGGTATAAAATAAACCCATATAAATCCAAAGCATTTTTACTTGCTATCAACAACACTCAGAAGAAATAGAAAGAAATGTTTTATTTAAAATAACTTGGGGCAACTAATAAATGATTGTCAAAGGATACAAACAGAAATTTTCAAATGACAAAATTAAAGCCATTTATAATTATATGAAAAAATGCTCTACATCATTAATTGATTAGAGAAATATAAATTAAAACAATTCCAAGATACCATTTCACACCTCTCAGATTGGCTAAGATGACAGGAAAAAGATAATGATAAATATTGAAGGAGATGTGGGAAAACTGGGACACTAATATATTGTTGGTGGAGTCGTGAAATGATCCAATCATTCTGGAGAGCAATCTGGAACTAAGCCCAAAGGGCTATAAAATCGTACATACCCTTTGACCCAGCAGTGCCATTTACTGGGTCTGTATCCCAAGGAAATCATAAAAGAGAGGAAAGGACCCACATATGCAAAAATGTAGGTAAGCAGCCCTTTCTGTGGTAAGCAAAATACTAGAAAAGGAATGGCTGCCCATCAGTTGGGGAATGGCTGAACAAGCTGGGGTATATGAAGGTAACAGAATATTATTGTTCGATAAAAAATGATGAACAAGCTGATTAGAAAGGCCTGGAAAGATTTACGCAAACCAATGCTGAGTGAAAGAAGCAGAACCAGAAATACACGATACACAGCAATAGCAAGATTGTGTGATGATCACCTATGAAAGCCTTGGTTCTTCTCAGCGGTTCAGTGAGCCAAAGCAATCCCAATAGATTTTGGACAGAACATGACATCTGCAACCAGAGAAAGAACTAAGGAGACTGAATGGAAATCAACACATGCTAGGTTCATCTCTTTTTCCTACCTTTTTTTTTTTTTTTTTTTTTTTAATCTCTTCCATGGTTCTTCCCTTTTGCTCTCATTTTTCTCTCCCAAAATGATTCTGACCTTCACCTCTTCCCACCTGGGCCATTATAAGAGGCTCCCCATAGGTCTCCTGGTTTCCAGTGTCTCCTGTTCCCAATCTATCCGCCAACAATCTTCCCAGGACACATCTGACCACATCCCTGCCCAGTTCAAAAGGCTTCTTTTGTTCTTGAAAACAAAAACCTCCTTAGATTATTCTTTAAAAGGTCTAAATCTAACTCCTTTGCAGATTTATTTCATGTTATTCCCCTTCATTTCTTTCTTCTTCTTTTTTTCTTTTTAGCCCAGGTCTAATGGGAAGAGCTGCCCTTTAGGACACTCAGGGTCATTTCCTTTCCAAAAGGAAAGGGGAAGGAGATCACTGGTTCTGGTGCACAGTGGGATCGGCGTGGCCGAAGCCAGATCCCCTCCCTCGCGACTCCCTCTGCCCACCTGGCTCTCGGCCCCCCTCCCACCTGGCTCCAACTCTTGCTGTGGCTCCTACCACCCCTCTCTGTGCTTGGGCTGCTGCAGAACTCCACGCTATTATTGGTTCCAGAGTTCAACAAGATGAGAAGTGAAACAAGCCTTTGTGGGCTGATGTCGAAAGCAGACCGCTATTTATAACGCTGTTTCTATGGGAAAATGCATTCTGACTTGCAGACAAAGCTTTGGAGCATAACCCCGTCACTTGGGGGATGGGGACTGTCCCACTGAGGGGCGAAGTGAAGGCAGCTCTTGGGCCTCCCAAGACCCTTCTCCAGCTTTCACTTCCACTCTCCCAGAGGCCTCTCCCACAGAACTTATAGTG